>NW_027204004.1:1617500-1701078 GCF_024711535.1 Dipodomys merriami | reverse complement strand
TAAACAACTTTGAAGAAATTTCATAACAAGAAATAGGTTCCTTATTAGTAAAATCACACTTGACTGAATGAATCATTAAAATAACACTGCAGATACTATAAATCCCCAATTCAGGAAAAATTGATCAAGTAATTATGTATAAAGGAGTTGACAGAAAACTAAACATATTCACTCAGTAATGACAGCTTCTGGAGAGACAGTAGACATAGCACAAGCAGAGTGTTCACCGGGCATTTGAAACCTATTAGCATTCAGGTTTAAATTGGATAGATGATTAATGGAAGGAGAACAGATAGGTGAATGGCAAGTCTTAACAATGATAGGTGAGGCTTCATGTGGAGTCTGGGCTCTAAACTGTGGAGAAATTCATTAGCAGTTCATCAAACTAATAAGAGAAATAGTAGTGACAGGGTGCTGGTGAATCAGGCCTATGATCCTAGCTACTCAGGATGCTGAGATCTGATGATAATGGTTAGAAGCCAGCCCAAGCAAGAAAGACTGTTAGAGTCTTAAATGCAATTAATTAGCCAAAAGCCACAACTAGAGTTAAAGCTCAATGGTAGAGCCCTAGTCTTGGGCAAAAAAATGATTCAATCAAGTATTGGAGACCTTGAGTTTAACCATTAGGATAGGAGAGGAGGGGATTGGGGGAGAGGGAGAGGTAGTGGGAGAGAGAGAGAAGAGAAAGAAAGAGGGAGAAAAGGAGAGAGCTCCAGAGGAAGAGACAGAGGGGGGAGAAAAATAGTACTGGAAGAAAGATTAAGTTACAATTTAGGAAAATATGGCTTTTGGTAATTACATTGATGACTCTTCTAGTGCAAATATGAAGAATCTGCCAATGCTTAAAATACCAAATGTCAGTAGGAAACCAAATAAACATAAGGAAATAAAAATGAAAGCCTTTTGTAAGATACAGAATCTCTAGCTGGTTAGTCAAAATAGACTATCTGTTTAAGATTCAGGATTGGAATTTTCACTTCCCACCCCAATGGAGACAATTTGTTTAATTCTGTCAATGACTTAAATTGCCTCACAGATATAAATGAGGAAAATTTCAACCTTGGGCACTAGTACATTCATTGTTCTTCTAGACTGTGTGGATAAAAGGCAACTGTGTGCCATCCTCTGAATGCTGATAACAATTGGGTTAGTGTCCTCAATTGAAGAGAGAATGCACATAGACATATACATGTTCTTTGCTTGAATAGAAAAGAATTTGTGAATATATATCATTTTACTCAAGGGTCAATTCTTGATGTCATATTGATGAAAAACCGAAAAGGAAAGGTTTGTCAAAGGGGATAAAAATAATGTAAATGTTCTTACAGAGATCACTGAACTCAATGTGAAAGTAATGTTCAGTTCACTTTTTTTAAAAGGTGTGAACAACATGTGCTAGTGATTTATTTCTGTTTTATTTTTTTCAGCTTAATATTTCAAAGTATATATTTTAATATATTTTCTTCAAGGAGAGTTTTAGAAAATTGATCAATTTGATGAGATAGCTTAACATGAGAATTATAGTTAAGTGTGTGATTAAGATGAATTCACAGGTTATTCATTGACTCATTAGCAAATACATCTATTACTTAGTATCAATGTGAACACATACCCTAGTACAAGCACAAAGTACATTTGTGATGATAAAACTTTCCCTGATGTATAAATTGAGCTTAATAAAAATGACATTGTTTTCAAACTATGTCACATATTTTGACATGAACAAAATGATTTAACCATGACAACCATTAAAAAATTAAAATGTTAATGAATTGGTAAAAAATCACATAAGTTATTTCTGATTTCTTTTGGAGAATAATATAATGTTTGATATTAGAAGGGTCAGTTGGCATTGTTTTCTACTTATTCATAGAAAGTAATGTGATTATTTATTTTTATGATTATTTTATGTAAAAAGTAATGTCATTACAAATTTTATAATGCAAACATGTCCTGAATCAGGCTGGTCTATTTCAACTGGTAAATATACAACAAGTTCTATTTAAACTGTCTGTTCTTATTTATATTTGTGTGATCTATAGTCATGCCTTCATTTTCCTACTGATATTGCTGAATTTTAACTTTTCCAGTTTTTATTTTCTTCTCTTTGGTCAAACTGTTTAAATAAATGATTGTATGCTATGCTACTTTTTTTTTCTTTTTGTACTGTAAAGGTGATTTACAAAGGGGCTGTGGTTATATATGTAAGATAATAAGCAAATTTCTTTTTCAATGCTTCTACTGAGTAACTATTTGCTTTCTACTAAGACTGGTAATGGGAAGGACCTTGAGGACTTTGGCCCAAGCTAGAAAGAACCTATATAGTCAAGAATGGTGATGTAGATATATAGTGGTGATGCATATAATCCTACTCAGAAGGCTGGAATGAGAGCCAGCCTGGGTGGTGAATTCCCCGAGACATATCCTCAATCAAGCAGCTAAGGACAGAAATAGAGCTATGGCTCAAGGGTAGAGCACTAGCTTTGAGTGAAAAAGCTAAGGGACAGTATCCAGAACCTAATCTCAAGCCCCAGTACAGGCACCAAACCCCCAAAATATTAATAAAATGGTTTTGGAATCATTTATCTTCCAGATAAAATGAGACTTGAAATAATCTACTGATCAGAAGACAGAAACTGAGCAGCACTGAATTTCACATATGCCTAAAATGTTAGTCTTAGAACAGGCACTGTTGAGAAAGACAAATTGATTCTAGTCTCCTGTTAAAGCCTACAGATATTTCAGTCTGTTTCAATAACATCTGCTTCGACAAATCTCTTTTTCTAAAGGGAGAATTGTTCATTATTTAATCTCAAATATCACAAAGTGTAACACATTGCTCTATTTACTCAGAAAAAATGTATTCCATTTGTTGTATATATTGAAAAAAGATTACACAATGGTTTTTCTCAAAACAAGGACATTGTTTTATCCAACTGTAAACATCCTTATCCTCACGGATGACACCCAGAACACATGCTAAATGAAGATGTACATACAGACTATATATATGCTCCCAAATAGCGGTGATAAGGTCCACACAGGAAAGAATACCAGAACATGAAATTTAATAAAGAAAGCTAGAGAAATGGAGCACATCCCATACTTTCTCTTTCCACAGAATAACTATCCATTAAGAAATGAAGAAGCATAATTGTGTATCAACTGAAATTAACTGAGCTCCAATTTGGAGAAATAGTTGCAAGCAAGTGAGTAGAAGATATATTTCTTTTATGTGGAACGGTAATTGCATAATGAACAGATAGTTTACAAGTATTAGGGGCAGCTGAAAAATGAGGTAATATTAAGTTTATGAGATGTGGCAGAGTAAGAATCTTTCTCTTTTCCTATATATGTATGTAATTGGGGAACTACCAGTTATACTGATGAAAGACAGATATTTAGGAATAAAATAGGTGCATGGATATACTGAAACTAGAAAAAGGTATAGTTCAACAAATGTTTAAAGTTATATATACATAACTAAAGAAATAAAAGGAAAGAACAAGAAAGCTTCTTTGCTTAAAGAACATCTCTTTGCTTAGTCATCATCATACCAGTTCTGGAGTTCCAAATAGTCTCCTGAAAGGTAACTTTAAAAACAGCCTTCAAAGTTAGGTAGGAATATTGATAAATAACTTGCTCATTATGGGCCACCTACAGTTTACAAAGGAGTGTCACACCAAATCCTGAAATTTCATACTCATGCATATGGCCAAGTTCTGTAGTCTCCCAGAGATGTTTCAGCATCTTAGGTCTCCTTTTATAAAATATTTATATATCATGCCTTTCAGTGGCTTTGTCTGTACATTTCATGTTTATAGACACTATATATATATAAATACACACTTTAGGGACTAATCCCTTAATCCTTTATTAGTGATACATGTTTATAACTTTCCTTTTTCAGCTTACTTATCTCTTAGGTACCTAAACCTATACTTTTCTCCCTTTATTTGTGCTAGTATTGAGGCTTGAACTCAGAGCCTTAGACAGTTGCTCACAGCTGGTGTTCTAATCATTACTCAATGCTTCCACCTCTATATTTTGTTGATGAAATGGAGGTGAGAGCCTATCAGGTTTGTCTGACCATTCAGGCCTCTGATTTCAGTCTCGTCATTATTTTAGGATTATATACATCAGTCATGTGATGAGTAGCTTCCTTTCCAGAAGCAACATTATGTTACCTGTATGGAACAAAACTGATGATGTGTACTATCTGAATCATACAAGGTTCTAGCATTAAAACCATGAGAATTTTATGATAACTGGGATTTAGTTTTTATAAATCTCATTTATGTATTCAATTTCTCTTTTTTTTTTTTTTTTGGTCGGTATTGGGGCTTGAACTCTGGGCTTGGGCGCTGTCCCTGCGCCCTTCAGCTCAAGGCCAGTGTTCTACCACTTGAGCCGCAGCACCACTTCCGGTTTTCTAGTACTTTGTATTGGAGATAAGAGTCTCCCGACTTTCCTTCCCATGCTGGCTTTGAACTGCGATCCTCAGATCTCAGCCTCGTGAGTAGCTAGGATTACAGGCTTGAGCCACCAGCACCCGGCTTGTATTCAAATTCTTATGAATTAATGTCTGCATATCATGAAGGGTTATTTTATTCTCGTTTCCTTTTGCTCACATAAGATGATTGATTATTCTTCTACCTTTATAGTAACAATTTATTTTTTCCAGAGAGGTCTGCAAAGGTACTGAGGTCTGAACACACAAGAATTATTTCTAGCCTCTGAATTATCTCAATCTGTTAAACTGTTCCCTACTCAAAAACCACCAAATTTCTTATCAGGAAGTTTATCATGATTTGTAGTAAATAAATATCTTTGTGATGATATATTTCAGCCTATGTTAATTTTTTTCTGGTTAATTAGAGACAGAAGTCTGTGAAGGTTTTCTGCCAGGGCTGTTTTGATCCGCAAATCTGATGCCTGAGTAGCTAGGATTACAGGTGTGAGCCCCTGTTTCTGATTCTGTCTGCATTTCTTAGTCAAGAATATTTCAGTACTTCATTTCCTCTTTTACATAAATACTACTATTAGTCATAAATATTACTATTGATAGGTACCCAATGGAACCCTATAAGAGGCTAGTTAAAACAATAATAATTTTACCTATAAATTTGGACATAATTTATACCTGTATATTATTGGCCCTATCCAACAGGAGCATAATTTATCATAAAATTTAAGTAAGAATTCCTTCATCCCTTTTTAATATTTTATATTTTCTGTAAAAAGATATTGCATGTACTATATTTTTTATTCATTGATATTTTAATTCTTTATGATCATGAAATTATATTTTAAGTTTTATATCTCTGAGCTTTTTGGTTTGTACGTTTCTTTTGTGACGAACTAATAGCAAACACTATTATTGGGGCTACCATTATCTCTAATAAATATTCAGAGATTAAACTGACAGTTTCCCATGTGTTAATTTGACCAGTTTTGGTAAGTCATATTTGAGTTTCTTTTCCATCTTGATATGTTTTATGACATTTTCTGGCATTTTTCCCACTGGCTAATAATTGTAATATCATGTTAAGTAGAATTAATAATGTTACTTAGTTTTGTTAGCATTCCTAAGGAAAATTTCTACTATTTCCACATTAATAATAATAATAGTAACATTTTTGGCAGGAATGTTGTTATCCTTCATGTTCAAAAAGTGTGCCTTTAGTTAGTCCGACACAGTGGATCATGCTTATAATCTTATCTGTTTAGAAGGTTGAAATCTGAGGATCACAGTTAGAAGCCAGCCTGGGCAAAAAAGTTCCCATGAAACTCTTACTTATCTCCAATTAATCACTCAAAAATGAGAAGTAGCACTGTAGCTCAAGTGGTAAAGTGCTAGCCTTGATCACAAAAAAAAAATCAAAAATGGCACCCAAACCCTGAGTTCAAGCCCTACAACCAACAAAACCAATCAAAACAAACAAAACCGGTGCCTCGGCTGGTGCTAGGGGCTCATGCCTGAAATTCTAGATATTCAGAATAATGAATCTGAGGAGTAGAGCTGAAAGCCAGCAGGAACAAGAAAGTCCTGACAATTTTCTCTCCAACTACCAAGCAAAAGTTGGAAGAGGAAGTGTGCCTCAAGTTTTAGAACACCAGGCCATGATTTAATGCCCGAATTATGGAACAAAATACACAACCCCTGTCTGTACCTTGAGACACACAATATTTCTCATTAAGGAAACAATCAATTGAGTAGATGAATTACAAGCCATTAGGTTGAAAACAATGTTGAGTGTGTGTTACAGGACGCATAACTATGATCTCCCCTCCCTGCTCAGGTGAGTTTATATTTAAGTGCACGGCTTTGTCCTTGCTAGGAAGGCACTTCAGACTCTTTTAGATTTTGGCTACTTTTCAAGGTAAGGCTTCAATTCATGCTCAGTTCTACTTGCTTTGTAAACATCTTGTTTGTGCCTCTCCATGGAACTAGAAACAATAGCCATGCAAGTACTATGCTCAGACTTTGCACATTTCCCTCTAGGATAATAAGCAAAACCCCCACACCCAGACATTGGTTCAGATGGATTCTTGTGAGCTATTTTTTTGTCTGAAGCTGCTTGAAATATAATCTCCCAATCTCTGCCCTCCAAATGGCTAATATTACAGGATTGAGCCACCATGCACAGCTTATCATTTACTTATATAAATCATACATTTACATAGACAGTAATAAGATTAAAGGAATTTTAAATATATTTGAAGTTAATACCATAAAATAGCTTCCATGAAAAAGAGATTCAGATAAGTTTTGCTTATTGATATCAGTAGATATTTGATCATGTATATATCTTAGAACTGGTTATCATAAGTAATCTACAACAAAACTGGCCATGGCTCTGAAGGCTATTCAAAGTCTGTCTTTAGGTGACTACCACAATTACAGGCTTCATTTTCCTAGGAAGGTTTCTGAACACTGTAAAAGCATATCTGAATGTTAGCAACTTGACAGGCTGCACCTGAAAAAGGAGTATTTTCTTTCTAAAGTGCTATGCTGTAGAACTCATATTAATCTTTTAAAGTGCAATGGCGATTTAGAGTAGATAAAATTGAAATGCATGTTTTCCAGAAGATAGGGACTGAAACCTATTAAGGCAGAAAACCTGAACCATTAATTTTCTTGTAGTCTGTAATGGGAGGCTTGTGATAGAATGATCTCTTCCTTCCAAGATCATTTCCTCGCTCTGTCTGTGTTCCATTGGTGTAATATCATGCTTTTGATAATATCTATTTGTTACTTAGCAACAAGTTCTAGTGTATATCATAATTCATGGCTGATAAATCACAGCATTTACTCTACAAAAAGTAGTCATGCTATTTTAGGTTGAATTAATATTGAACTTTAACTAAGTGTTTTAGAAAATTTAAAAAAAAATCTGTGATCAGCTCTCAACAAAGAATATTAGAGTGTAAATTAATTTTAACAAAACAATATGAACGTATTTATTTATAATATGCACTCTACTTAAGTTTTAAAATGTTCAAGCTCCAAGTAAAAATAATGAAAACACATTTTCTTGAGGAAATTAGTGGATAGAGAACCTTTATTGATTAGATTTAGTGCAATACAACTGAGAAGTTGTTTTGAACTGTGAACTCCTAGAGATTTGATAAGGCTGTTCCATAGTTGAATGTATTCGGAGACTATGGGGCAATAAAGTTACTTTTTTATACCTTGACTTATGATTTTCTTTTGAATTCTTTGGTAGGAAGTTGATATTATTGCTTATTTTAGAGTAATATTTCTAGTGACAAATTTTCTCAGTTTTCATCTGAGCTTTTTATTGTATCTTCATTTCTAAGGTTTGCTTCTCTTTTGAATAGAATCCTAGGTTTTAGTAACTTTCAGTAAAGACTATATTCTGCTAGTCATAGTTCCTAATGGATTGTTGAATGTTTCATCCTAGTTATGCTTCTATGACAAGTTATATGAGGCTACATAATTTATGAGGAATAGTAATTTAATCCTCACAACTGTAGAAGTGGTGCTGGCCGTTTTAGTGTCAAATGAGAGTCTCTCTTTCCCCTCCTCTCCCTCTCTCTCTTTCTCTCCTTCTCCTCCCTCTTTCTCTCTGCTGTCAAATGGAACCTATAAGACTGTGTCCTTGAAGGGGTCAAATATCAATTGTGCACATAATCACAGTATGGGGCATAAAAGAATATGCGTAAGCCACTTCTCTCTTTGCTTTTGTATGTCATTAATCCCCACTCTCAACACAATCACAATGTGATTCAGATTTACCAGAAAGTTCTGAGAAAGCATAAGTTCAAGCTCTGTCCTGGACTATTAGCACATCATTTGGTCTTTAAAGGGAACATGACTTGCTTTCTTCCCCATATGTTTACCTTAAAATATTTTAACTAGGAAACCCATAGGAGCAGTAATTTTATTTTGTTTTGATTTGGTTTTAATTGTACTCTGTGTTTATAACATGATTACATGACTTATATATGAATGGATTTAGGACCATGATTAAATTTTGTGTCTTCAAACATTGCTTCATATCAATTCTTTTCCATTTCTTCTAGGATTCCTAGTATGCAGACTAATAATGAATTCCAATATTTCAGTTTATAGTTCTTGATTTTGATGATAGCTTTATCTTCAGGTAACCTCATAATAAGCCAAGGAGCCTCGGGACAAACAATGACTCAATATTTTTGACATAGATATTTATTTTAAGGCCCTATTGAAATCTGAGAAACAACTGTATTCAGAAATTTTAAGCTTATCAACATGTCTTTAATAGTTTTCCTATTATTCAATATTTTTTCACCCATATAATTCTCACCTGAATTCTGATGTTCTAATCCTATTCTCAGTTTGCTCCACTTTTCTGTTAAACCTACATTTTGATATTTATTTTGGTCGTCTTCAGAATTTCTATTTATTATACTCTAAATATGTCCTTTTCTGTAAGAATACATATATTTGTAGTTATCAACAATTATTTCATTCCTGGTTATCATAGATTGTTTTTAACTTTTATGAACTTGGAAGATTACACGATTTCCTGGCAAATATCAAAATGCCAAAACTAAACCAAGATGAATTGAACCAACAAAACAGGCCCATATCAAGCACTGAAATAGAAGCAGCAATAAGAGACCTCCCAAATAAGAAGAGCCCAGGACTGGAAGGATTTACACTGGAATTTTACAAGGCCTTCAAAACTCACACCAATATTCTTTAACTCTTCATTGAAATTGAAAGAGTAAATTCACTACCAATCTCTTTCTATGAAGCCATCATAACATTCATCCCAAAACCAGGCAGGGACTCATGAAAGAAAGAGAACAAACAGAACCATTTCTTTGATGAACATGGTTGCAAACTTCTCATCAAAATTTTGGCCAATCAACTTCAAAAACTTATCCAAAAAATCATACACTACAATCAAACAGGATTCATTTCAGGGATGTAAACTGTTCAATATATGCGAATTAATTAGTATAATTCATCACATCAACAAAAGCAAGGATAAGAACCACATGGTTATCTCAATAGATGCAGAAAAGGCATTTGAGAAAAGCCAACACCCCTTCATGATGAAGGCTCTAGAAAAACTAGGATTACAGGTAACATTCATCAATATAATAAAGGCTGCATATGACAAACCTACAGCCAGCATTATACTCAATGGTGAAAAACTAACACCATGTTCTCTAAATTCAGGAATGAGACAAGGATGTCCACTCTCTCCACTTCTCTTCAATTTAGTATTTGATTACCTAGCTACAGCAATAAAACAAGATGCAAAAATAAAAGGGATCCAAATAGAGAAAGATGAAGTAAAACTCTCCCTCTTTGTAGATGATATGATCTTGTATTTAAAGAATCCCAAGGATTCCACTCCCAAATTACTCAAGCTAATTCAAAACTTTGGCAGAGTAGCAGGGTATAAAATTAACCCTCAAAAATCAATGGCTTTTCTGTATGACAACAAAGAGAAAAGGATGGTTGAAATCAGGAAAGAACTGCATTCATAATAGCGCCACAAAAAATAAAGTGCCTAGGAATTAATGTAACCAAAGAAGTGAAGGACATCTATGATGAAAACATTAAAAAACTGAAAAAGGAAATCAAAATAGAACTTAGAAGGTGGCAAAAACTCCCATGCTCCTGGATTGGAAGGATCAACATCGTGAAAATGGCAATATTTCCCAAGGCTATCTACTAATTCAATGTGATACTTATCAATATTCCAACCTCATTCTTCAAGGAAATAGAAGAGGCAATCCAAAAATTCATAGGGAACAATAAAGGACCCTAAATAACAAAAATGAACCTTAACAGAAAGAACAATTTTGGAGGAATATCAATACCAAATTTCAATCTCAAACACAAAGCCATAGTAATCAAAACAGCTTGGTACTGGCACAAGAATAGACCTCAGGACCAATGGAATAGAACTGAAAACCGAGAAATGAACCCACAGACCTATAGCCATCTAATTTTCATAAGGGATCTAAAAAATAGAATGAAAAAAATACAGCCTCTTCAGTAAATTGGTTAACTACTTGTAGAAAATTAATGCTAGATTCTTATATATCACCCTGCACAAGAATCAACTCCAAATGGATCAAAGACCCGCGGAGTCAAAGCAGACACTCTGAAAACATTACAGGATGAAATAGGAGAAAACCTAGGTCTCCTTGGCATAGGTCCAAATTTTCTTAATGGAGAACCAGAAACAAAACAAATCAAAGAAAGGTTGGACAAATGGGATTGCATGAAATTGCAAAGCTTCCGCATGGCAAAGGACATAGCTACCAAGGTCAAAAGAAAGCCCACAGAATGGAAGAATATCTTCACGAGCCATAAAACAGGCAAGGATCTCATATCTAAAATATACCTGGAATTCAAAAAATTTAATGCCCCAACAAATCCTCAAAGAAACAACTGCCCAATAAATAAGTGGGCTAAAGACTTAAAGAGAAACATCTCTGAAGGGGAAAGAAGGATGGCCAATAGACACATGAAGAAATGCTCAATCTCCCTAGCCATAAGAGAAACGCAAATCAAAATAAAATTGAGATAGCACCTCACCCCAGTTAGAATAGCTATAATTAAGAACTCTTATAACAACAGATGCAAGAGGGATGTGGACAGAAGGGAACCATACTACATTGTTGGTGGAAGTGTTAACATCTTCAACATCTTTGGAAAGCAGTATGGAGGTTCCTCAAAAGACTCCACATAGAGCTCTCTATGACCCAGCAATCCCACTTCTGGGCATTTACCCAAATGTTTACAAACAAGACCACACTAAAGCTACCAGCACAACCATGTTTATTGCAGCATTATTTACCATAGCTAAGATATGGAAGCAACCCAGATGCCCCTCAGTAGATGAATGGGTCAAGAAAATGTGGTGTATATACACAATGGAAGTCTATGTCTCCATCAGAAAGAATAACATTCCCCCATTTGTTAGGAATTGCAAAGACTTGAAAAAATTTATATTAAGTGAAGTAAGCCAAGCCCAAAGAAACATTGGTCCCATGGTTTTCCTTATTTACAATAACTAGTATATGTCTGAGTCAAGCTTAAAAGGTCAGATGAGTTGATGTTAGGGAAATGAACCCTAAGATAAGTATTCAAATGCATTTTTCTCTTTCATGCGATTGTTTCCAACTTATTTATAAGATGATTTCTTTGTTGCTTTGTATGACCCCCACAGTATAACCCCTGCTTTCACTGTATTTGTTGTTGGTATAATTTGTGGAGGGGAAGGGAAAAAAAACAAACCTTTTAAATAGGGATACAAGTGGACTCATTGCAACAATGAGATGTACAAGTCCTCATGTCATAAAACGAACTTTACAACTTTGGGGAGGGTGGGAAAGGGGGGAGGAAGATTCGGTGGGGGAGGTGGGGTCGGATGGGAAGGGATGGGAAGGGGAAACAAAGGAAGAGGCTACAATGCTTGACAAGAAATGTACTTATTATCTTGCCCATGTAATTGTAACCCCTATGTATAGTATTTTCACAATAAAAAAATTAACAATGCACATAAAAAAAGAAAAAAAAAACCCGGAAGGTTATGTTGCTTCATGGTTCAGAGTGTAGTTGATCTTGGTTGAGAGAAAATAGCCAAGCAGAGGAATAAGTAACACATTATGGTCATTTGGAAGCAGAGAGAGAACTCCTGAACAAGTGTGTTTCTCATTTTCCCTCCTTTGATTCTAAGTTCTCAGACTTAGGATAGTGCAAAATCAGCATGTGTTTTTCCACTTTAGCAAACTTCTCTGGGAACTCAGTCCCCCACGCACATAGTTGTGTATGTTATAGCTCTCCTGCATATTTTTCAATCCAATAAAAGTGACAATATGACTTAACTGTTTCATCTGAACCCAGCACCCAAACACATCTCCTTATCCAAAAATGTTTCACTTTTGTCTCCCAAAGACATTCATCTTCTGGCACTAGCATAAAAGAGGAGGTAACAGAATGCATTGCCTCTCTCCAAAACTCTTTGTAGCTTTGACTTCCAACGTCATTCAAAATTCGAGGTTCAAAATGTCCACAGAGACTCAAACATAATTCTTAGCTGAGAGTTACCATGAAAATAAAGCTGGAAAGGTGGCTCCGTGGTTGAGTACTTGCCTTGCATGCATGAGGCCCTGGGTTCAATTCCTCAGCACCACATAAGCAGAAAAAGCTAGAAGTGGGCACCGTGGCTCAAGTGGTAGAGTGATAGCTTCAGGTGAAATGCTGAGGGACCATGCCCAGGCCATGTTCTGGTCCCATGACCAACAAAAAAAAGTAAATAATTTTTTTAAAAAATCAAAACCAATTATATGCCAACTATAAAGGCACATGCCTTTAATTAAAGCTACTCAGTGTAAAGACAGGAGTATCACAATTCTAGGGAATACTGAGTAAAAGCACTAGACCCTATGTGAAAAACAAACTAGGATGGTCCAGTTTTAAGTGGTAGAGTGCTTACTAGGATAGTATGAAGCTTTGGTCCAATATAGAAGAAGAAGTGAGGAAGAAAAGAAGAAGAAGAGGAAACAAAGAGGTGGAGTAAGAGGAAGGAAGAAGAGGAAGAGGAGAAAAAGAAAGTATAGAAAGAGGAACAATGAGGAGAAAGAAGAGAAAGGAAGAAGAGGAAGAGGATGACAGAGAGGATGAGGAGCGCCATATTTTCAATATATAATAACATGGTGTAAACATTCCTATTCCAAAAGAAAAGAATTGGAGAACAAGGGGAAAAAAAAGGATCAGTAACTCAATTAATAGACAAAGAATTTGACTCAAAATTCTTTTTTTTAATTTTTATTTTTTTATTGTGAAAATAATGTACAGAGGGGTTACAATTACATGGACAAAATAGATAGTGAGTACATTTCTTATCAAGCATTGTAGCCTCCTCCTTTGTTTACCCTTCTCATCCCTTCCCATCCTCCCTCCTCCTCCACCCAATCTCTCCCCCCCCCAACTTGTAAAGTTCCTTTCGACATGACAACTTGTATTTCCCATTGGTGCAAAAGGTCCACCTGGATCCTTATTTAAACGACTTGTTTTTCCCCTTCCCTTCCACAAATTATACTGACATCAAATACAATGAAAGCAGGGCTTATACTGTGGGGGAAGGACATACAAAGCAACAAAGAAATAATCTTATAATTGCATTATAAACAAATGCATGAAAGAAAAAAAACAATTAAAATACATATCTTAGGGTTCATTTTCCTAACATCACCTTATCTTACCTTTTCTGGTTGACTCATACATATACTAGACATTTCAAATAAGGAAAATCATGGGACCTATGTTGCTTTTGGCTTGGCTTACTTCACTTAATATAATTTTTTCCAAGTCTTTCCATATCCGAACAAATGGGGCAATGTCATTCTTTCTGATGGAGACATAGACTTCCATTGTGTATATATACCACATTTTCTTGATCCATTCATCTACTGAGGGGCATCTGGGTTGGTTCCATATCTTAGCTATGGTAAATAATGCTGCAATAAACATGGTTAACTGGTAGCTTTAGTGTGGTCTTGTTTGTAAACAGTTGGGGAACTGCCCAAAAGTGGGATTGCTGGGTCATAGGGGAGCTCTATGTGGAATCTTTTGAGGAACCTCTATACTGCTATCCAAAGTGGTTGAACAAGTTTACATTCCCACCAACAATGAAGTAATGTTCCCTTCTGTCCGCATCCCCTCCAGCATCTGTTGTTATTAGAGTTCTTGATTTTTTCCATTCTAACTGGGGTGAGGTAATATCTCAATGTTGTTTTGATTTGCATTTCTTTTATGGCTAGGGCGGTTGAGCATTTCTTCATGTGTCTATTGGCCATCCTTCTTTCTTCTTCAGAGAAGTTTTTCTTTAAGTCATTAGCCCACTTATTTATTGGGCAGTTGTTTCTTTGAGGATTTGTTGTTGGGGGATTTAATTTTTCGAGTTCCTCACCCTGCACCCGAATCAACTCCAAATGGATCAAAGATCTCGGAGTCAAAGCAGACACTCTGAAAACATTACAGGATGGAATAGGAGAAACGCTAGGTCTCTTTGGCGCAGGCTGAAATTGTCTTAATAGAGACTCGGAAACACAACAATTTAAAGAAAGGTTGGACAAATGGGATTGCATGAAGTTGCAGAGCTTCTTCATGGCAAAGGACATAGCTAGCAAGATCAATAGAAAGCCGATGGATTGGGGGAAGATCTTCACTAGCCATACAATGGACAAGGGTCTCATATCTAAAATATAGTTGGGCTTGAAATTTCTTAATCGAACAATGTGAAAACAGACAAAAGGAGGTTAATATCATTAGCAACTGTAAAATCACATATAAAATAGAAATGAGATGTCATTTCATACTCACCAGAATGGGTAATACATATGCATTAGTAGGTTTGAAAAGGATGTAAAGAAATTGAAGCTCTCATACATTGTAAAATAGCACATTCATCTTGAAAATTAGTGTAAAATTTCCTCACAAAGTTAGTTACAGAAATACCAAACAGCCTAGAAACTTTGTACAGCCTAGAAACTTTGTCTACAGTTTTTATATACTTAAGTTCAAAACTTGTGTATCATCACAGCAATATTATCTATGACAGCCAAAGAATTGAAAAAAAATCATGCTGACCAATAGGAAAACAGATCACAAAACATGTTATACTCATGAAATATCCCATTATCAAGTAAATGGAGAATTCATATTAGTTGAAACACTGACAACAGATGGAAAGAAACAAACACAAAATAACACATAAAATCATTTAATTTTCATGAAATTTTTGAATTATCAAAATCAGGCATAACATTAGTTTCTTTGGAGTTGGAAGTCTAAAGAGAATTCAGAATAGCTGCAGACAGGTATGAGATTTCTTTGTGAATGATGAATATTTGAGAATATTCCAAGGTGAGTATGATTGAATATACTTTCAAAATACAAAGAATCCCTAAATTTTATAGAATTAATTTAACAAATGTAACATTTTTCAATTACCCATAAAATGATTTTTAAATGGAATACTAGATAATCTTTAACCAGCATAGGTAAAAATAAATAAATGTTCTAGAATTTGGGAGTTGCACAGTCTCTCTCCTGCTTTACATAAAATTAAAGTGTTCTACCATGAAAGTAGACATAGAATATAGCAAATTTGTAGAAAGCAGGAGAAAGTAACAAAAATTCAATGCATATCCTACAAAATTAAGAAAAATCAGAGAATAAGCATTTGGGAGATATGAGTGGAAATGTTAAAAAGGGATTAAAGTGATCAAGATGCATTGTATTCACAAACTATTTTATTGAATTGCAACTCCTTTCTTCAACTCTACAAATAAAATATTTTAAAAACTAGCAAATAAAATAAATTAATTAATTAAACAAAAATAATGAATAGATAAATGAAATACAATAAAAAATAAACTATAGATCTATAACAATATATGCCACAAATTTATAACACAAACAAGAATAAAGTAGTTTTGTTGGTGCTTCTAGATATATAAGGTAGAAAATTTTCACTACATCTAATTTATTGAGTTCTTTTGTCAATGGCATTAATTATGCCAGTAGTAAAAATAATCATAAACTTCTGAAATGAACAACACAGTATCCAGGATATTACTAAATACTAATGCAAAGATTTTATTGCAGAAAGATGGAATAGTATATGTCTGTATGATTAGATAAAATATCAAAATGATGTCAGAATGTAACATAGATATCACAGAAATAAACCATAGAAATTTAAATGTATAAGCCAGGGAAATACAGCATGATTAACGCAAGAAATTTAGTAATTTATCTTTTTTTCCAGAAATGAGGGAAAAATAAAAACAATAGTGCAAAGGCCAACATTCAAAAACTACCAATAGTGGTCAAAGTCACAAATACTACTTTTAATCCTATAATAGGAAGGTGAGGTCACCCTAAAAATCATGTGTGGGAAGGTAAACAAAGACTGCTCTGAATTCTTTATACTCACATTTATACAGTGAAGCATACCACACAAACATTCTTCTAATAAACTCAGCACCACCTTATGTTTATTAACACCTGCCTATGGTTTTCTAAATTGAAAAACTGGATCAACATCATTGCATTTTTACAAAGATTAATTTAGCGTTAAGTAAATTGGTTTGTATAGTTTAAGCAAATAGTATGAATTCAACAGTACAGTACCAGAACTGTATACAACATACCATTTTTTAGTTTATTTTTGGAGTATGATCTTGTGTTTATGCTTAGGTTTTCCTGGACTGTGTTCTTCCTATCAAAGCTTTGTACATAGCTGAGATGACAGACATATGCCAAATTGACTAGCTATTGGATGAGATGTGATCATTGTTAAGTCTGCAGGGAATCTACCCCCTACACCCATCTCCTTCACCAGCCTGAACCAAGTAATCACCTGACTGTCCATCACCTAACTGTGAGACAGAAAAGGATCTGAGGTTACTTCCTACAAGTCTATTTTCTATTGTGATTTATACATTTTAATTTTTTTTCTTGAAATAGTCCAGGGGCTTAAACTAAGGATCTATGCATTGTCCCTGAGTTTTATGTTGGAGCAAAAGGCTAATAAACACCATATATGACTTAAGCTTATAATAAAATGAAATGGTAAATTAATATATATGATAAACTGATAAGAGAACCTACTAATTCCCTTGTGTGTGTGTGTGTGTGTGTGTGTTTTATAAGAGCACATTGTTAATACTCTATTCACTATAAACTTTAGAAAATTATGTAGGATATTATTTTTAGGGTAGTAAGTTCTGTAGTATCTATGACATAAGCTTTCACATTCCAGGATTTATTACTATGAATCAATCTTGAACATTTTCCATTCTTGTTTGTTGAACCATGAGCTTTGAAAGCCAATGCTCTTATATCTCAATTGCCAACAGGGAAGTAGCAGTCTTAGACTACATTCATATAATTGAATCTCAAATTAATAGTTTTTTCACATCAATAAGATAATTACAGAAGGGATGAACACACAACAATTAAGTATCTAGAGTGAAAGGGAAACAAAATTAAGCTATTTTTTAGAGGCGGGTATGGTCGTGGGGCCTGAACCCTGGACCTGGGCGCTGTCCCTCAGATCTTCAGGTCAAGGCTAGCACACTGCCTCTTGAGCCATAGCACGACCTCCGGCTTTTTTTTTTTTTCTGCTTATGTGGGGCTGAGGAATTGAACGCAGGGCCTCATGCATGAAAGGCAAGTGCTCTACCACTGATCTGCCTTCCCAGCCCCAAAAGTAAACATTTTTAAACTCCATATGATAATGTCACAGGGGATGAAAGAACTACAATTAATTATCCCCAAAAGAGCCATCACACCTGCAAAGCATCCTGTTATATTGTTATAATTGGTGGCTCTTATTAAACTCTCAGTATGCCTAATATATAAATTTAGCTTTGCCATAGTTATTATTTTGAATCTCTTAGCCTACCATAGAATTCTGTTCATTTGTAGCCCCCAAAAAGATGACTTATTTAAAGACATGCCTACAGCTTTAGTGTTTTACCATGCATTTTCAGTGTTCTCCATTATTACCAGCTCTTTCTCTGAGTATACGTTTTTTTTTTCCCCCTTGTTTACGAATTGGTACTGAAAGTTAAAGAATCCAATCTAATAGAAAGTGTAAACACCCCTATGCTCTAGGAGATAGGTGTTTGTTTTTTTCCTCCCAGGATGGATGACAGGATCTATTAATAAAAAGGCTGCTCTAGAACTTTGTGTCACTAAAACTAGTACTGCTTTTTTGTTCTAGCTGTTCCTGGGGCTTGAACTTAGGGCATGAGCCCTGTTCTTGTGGGAATTTTTTTTCTTCTACCACTTGACTGCAACCCCACTTTGGTGGTTAATTGGAGATAAGAGTCGCTTGGATTTTTCTGTTCATCCTGGCTATGCATTAACCTCAGAACTCAGTCTGCTGAGTAGCAAAGATTATTAATAAAACAACAGTGTCCACTGCTTTACGTGTTGTTTTTATTGTTATTCTGAGATCCAACTCCTTTCAGGGTGGAAAGCAGTCACTGGGGACTCAGTTTTGCATGGGTTTATTTTGATAGCAATTTTAAAATATTTCTTTGCTTTCTTGTTGCATTGTTGCTACTCTATCTTATCTTCATTTAATATTGGTTTTTACATTTTACATTTTATTGTTACCAACATATGTCATGAAAAGATTGGATTACTGCACTGAGAAATTCAAATTGGTACAGTATTAGTGGTTTGCCTCATTTGATTAAGGTTCTCTGCCATAGAGTTCCCAACACATACATAGTCTCTTGACTTAGGACACCAGGATACCACTGGAAAAAAGGGCCCTGACAGGAAATTGGAGAGCGCCAGTGGGGTATCTCCAAATAAGTGAACTCTTAGCCACATTCCAAAAACTCACATTGCCATCGTCAAGATCAAGAAACACACCAACCCGGCCCAGAGGCTTCTCTACATATTGAGGCAGCAATGGGGAGGTGGTAAAAATGGTGAAAAGTGTGTCCTCTTTCACAAACAAAAGGAGGAAAAGATCCTCAGATTCAGTGAGGTTGCTCCCTATGGCGGATTCCTTAATAACTCCCAGGGCCCAGTTGGAAGAGTTATCTACACTAACTTCCCAGTAATGTTTCCCAGAGCTGAAGACTTGGTGGAGGGACTCTTCAGAATTCAAAACTGCATAGGGATGGTCGTGTCTAACATTGCTACCATGATCTTGATTCTGCATAGCTTCATTGAAGGCAATCTCCAGCTCTAAAAACAGCACTCTAAAAACATCCTTAGTCTCCTGTAAATTGTGCTGGTTTTCTTGAGTCTTTTCCCATAGAGCATGCATCTGCTTTGAAATCATCTCCCTCTGCTCCTCAGCAGCCCTTTCTATGGGATGGTGTTTGTGAGCCCTGTGCTCCTGAGACTGGGAGCAGCTCCTACAGATCAGGGCCCTGTCTACCTCACAGAACATCTGCTTGGTCTCCCTGTGTGTCCCACACATATATTCCTCAGAGCTCAGAAAACCCCTGAGTCTGGCTCTTCTGGCAATGGCCACCAGGCTCCTCAGAACCACATTGGTTTTGAGGTCTCTCTGCTGGCAGGGTCCCCTGCACCCAGGGCACCTGGCTGGAGTCTGGGTCTCTTCCAAGCAGAGACAGAGACAAGGTCGACAAAAACTGTGCCCGCACTCTAGGGTGACTGGCTCTATGAAAGTACTCATAGAGATGGCACAGCTCAGTTCCTTCAGGAAGGCCTCCAGGTCTTCATGCAAAAATGATCTCCAAGTTGTCACTTGCCTCAGTCCTGCAGCCATCATTGCTCAAGCCTGTAAACTCAGGTAGGTGTTTGAAAAACAAGCTGTTGTAGCACTATCTGCTCTGTAGTAGGGGTCCTTGAGATACCAAGGTACCCCAGCCTCTCCTCGGGCGGGCTCCACATAGTCTTCAACTTCAACTCTTCAAAATCTTGTTGCTCCTTCATAACTTCCCCCTTCCTGAAGCCTGATAGGTCTGAGGGACCCTCATCAGCAGGGGTCTGGATGGCTCCCAGCATCTTGTCCTGAAACTCAGGTACCTTCATCTGCAGGAAGCAATAGCAGCTCCTGCAGCTCCATCTTCTTCTCCCTATCCTCCTGGAAGAGCTGGTTGACACACTCATTTTTCTTCTGATATAGCTCATCCAGTACTTCATTCTGTTCTTTATAGAAATCTATGGATTTTCAATGGTGCTGAGAGGTTTTGACAGCTGGCTGCATCCATGTTGGAGTTTATCCACTTGCATCTGGTAGCCCACCATTTCAAGGCAGCTTGTGGATAAAGAATTTCAGGGTCTTCTTGGGCACTTGTGTGTCCTGCTTCCTATCCCATGGCTTCAACTCCTGGAGAAGAAACCCTACTGCTTCAGTTTTCTCTGGCTCTTGACTACTAGATTGGCCAGGCACCCACAGTAGGTCTGTCGCTCCTTCAGCTGCTGGCTGAGCTTCACCTCCTTTAATTCATCAATGGATAAAGATAAAAATCCCATCTGGTCTTTGGGTTGTCTGTCCTCTAGGACAGTCACAACAAATAGAGTCACCCCCTTTTCATTTTGCTAACTCCTCCTTCTCTAGTGAAAGCCAGAAAGCTCAGCTGGGGCCCATAGCTGCTCCTGATTCTGTCTGGTGGTTTTAAGGCACATCAAAAGTGTTGTGTAATTTTTGATGGACCTTCTTGGTCCTCCAACTTTGTCCAGCAGCTGGGTCTGCTTCTGCAAGTGTTGCAGCAAGGCCTCATTCTTTAAGGTCAGCTGCAAATTGTAGGCCCTGTGCTGTTCACAGGTAACTCTGAGCTCCTGAAGCTGTTCATGAAGCTCCTGAGATTCTGAGCCACTTGGCTCCTTAACTCAGCCATCTTTTTCCATTCTTCTAACTTCTCCTTTTGCTGGTCCAGCTTCTTCCTCCACCTGCAGCTCTGAGTGCAGCACACTAGAGCTCCTCCTTAGCTTTCTTAGCCTGTGGAAGGCATCCTGCAGCTGGCCCAGCTGCTTTTTGATCTCTAGGTTATGCAAAATTGTGCATCTCATGCCTCATGTATGT
Organism: Dipodomys merriami; assembly: GCF_024711535.1. Classification (NCBI taxonomy): domain Eukaryota; kingdom Metazoa; phylum Chordata; class Mammalia; order Rodentia; family Heteromyidae; genus Dipodomys; species Dipodomys merriami. The sequence goes on along the minus strand of NW_027204004.1, from coordinate 1,680,010 downwards.
GTAAACTTCCCATTGTCTTGAAGAGCTCATGCAGATCCCAGGCCTTTCCCTGCTGCTCCAGTTAACACAGCCACTCCTGCTGCTAAAGATACTGGAGACTGAGGATCTAGTTTTCCTGCCTTTGACTGTAACACTGCTTCTCCCATTTCTCTTGCTACTTCTGCAACTAATAGATCCTGCCTGGCAGCTGTAGCTTGGTCTGAGGTGGTCCTGCAGACTGCTGCTGGGAGGGCAGCTCTGCCAACTGCCTTTGAAGTTCTACCATGTTTGTCTCTAGGTCAAACACTTATCGCACCCATTGCTCATTCTCATCTCTCATCTCTCAGTTGGTTCATCTTTGTCTTTCCTCATGGACCTCTCCACCTCCAAGTCCTCTGTAACATGGTCTCTCTCCAGCCTTAATTTGTTCATTAATTCTTTCATGGTCTCTAGCTTTCTCTCCAGCCAGGCCTGCTCTCCTATTACCTTTGTTTATTTATTTGTTGCTCTCTTGGGGTGAATAGGACTTCTGACATATTGTTAGTGATTCCAGTGTCAGAGGAAAGGACACTAGCAGAAAAGGAACCAGAGGAAGATTCTGGGCCTGCATAGTCTTTGGTCTCACCCTTGGTAGATTTACAGTCCCCAGTAGTGTTTGTTTTGAGGTTACCTCTGTTTTCAGTTTTCTTTTTGTTGGTTTCGTGGGTCCACCAGGACAATTCCTCTCCAGATACTCTTTCTGTAGTTTCTTGCCTAAAGAAAATTTTAATGTGCATGCGTGTCTGGTTTGGTTAGATATCCCAGCACTGGGATGGGGAAGGTAGAAGGCCATATTCCCAGGCTTTATGAAATCACCTCTATTCTTGCAATCACTCACTTCCTACAGGATCTCTGAAATTCACCCAGTCACCACAGCACCTTTACTTCCTTCACTTGCTTGTAGTGGTATGAGCCAATAGAGGGAAATGCCAGTGGTGCTAGGCAGCACAGAATGTGGGAGTGGCCTTGATTCTTGTATCTTATTGGTCAGCTAGAAACAGGAATGCATTGTGCGATCATTGTGATCCAGACACAGTGGGTGGAGTCACCATGAGACCTGCTCTTACAGTCCTCCTCCATCTACATACCTACTTGGGGAGCAGGGCAGCACCAGCTCCTTTTTGCCCTCCCCATCTAACCTGCCTACTTGAGCTGATAAGGAGGATTAGCTCTAGTTGGGTGCCTCCACAATTGTACTGGAGACAGCTCAAGACAACACCTTCCATCACACAATTACAATCACCAAGTGATCCTAAGTGGATCACTTGACAGACCACTGTCATAGTCTATCTTTTGCTGGGACTATGGAGGGATCAGACCACAGAGCTTAGGGGATGAATGAGTGACAGACAGCAGGGATACTGGATACTGCATCATTTTCTGGTCTCTTTCCTCATATTACAACTTGGTCCACATATTTTTACATCACAAAAATACCCTCCAAATAATCCATCCAGTCCTCCAGACTGCCAGACTGTGCTAGTCTCACTATTCACTCACTCCTTACTGCAAGTTTCTAATCTGGTTCTGAATCTGTCCCCCCTACCTCCCAGGTCTCTATCCCACACCTAGTGTACCATGTTCCCATAAGAGAGAACAGGGATTGAACGAGCCTTTGTCTTGATATTAGAATAGTAAAGTTGCCAGGGCCCTTCTCTAATACACAGTTTGTTTGTGCTCCTCTATCTCACCTGGCCCCAACTGCAGCCAACTGTGTACTGTTAGTCCTGTGTACTAACCACATGTTTACATGTCTAATAACTATGTATGATTCACTAGTGACTATCATATTGAGCAGGCTTAGACATTCCATTAATTTCTTACTCTCAATTAAAGGATGGTTAAGCACAATTAGCTGACACTAAAATGCATGTTCTTGTTGCAGGTTTGAGTGTAAGTTAGAAAATACAAAAGTAAGATAGGTACTGGTGGCTCATGCCTAATAATCCTAGCTACTCAGGAGGCTGAATTCTGAGGATCTCAGTTCAAAGCCAGCACAGACAGGAAATTCCAAGACACTCTTATCTCCAATAACCCACCAGAAAACCACTGCTTTGGTTGTAGAGCACCTTCCTTGCGCAAAATGAACCCAGGGATAATGTCCAGGCTCTAAATTCAAGCCTCACAAACAAGAACAACAAAAATACAAAAAATAATCTGTGAGTAGTTTGCATAGAATAATATCTCATTTAATTCTGGTCTTTTTTGTTAATGGGTGTTTGATTACCAGAAATAGACTCTCCGAAAATTTTGTGAAATAAAGTTGCACAGTTCTTAAGTTATAGAGCATTTGTAATCTGCATTTTCTTGTAGCTATTTTGACAAAAAGCAATCTATGCTGTCAAACCAAAGTGTCTCCAACTTGCAGCAAGTTACCATTTGTTAACACACATTTACTGGAATAATTCACAGCTTAACTTCAAACTGTAACCATCAGCTGAGTTGTTCATAACCAGTCAGCTGTGTCAAGGGTATGATTCCTTACCAATGGAGTTAAAAGAACAGACTCTTTTTCAGACAGAATGCTTACCACATTCCTTAAATCAGTCCCTGAGAGTCAATCAAAGAATGTGAGCCCAACCCCTACTGTGGCTCAGAGACATCACAAATCCTTATGTTAGGATAAAAAGCTCAAGGGCCACCCTGCCTGGCATGCCTGCTTGATTCTGGGTAGAGTGTCTAGGCTCCCTTCCTCACAGATCTAAACTGCCTTGGTGAGATCTCCTTTACTTCTGTGTGTCTATTCTATCTGGGTTAATATTTTACTATTTTGTTTTGACACTGGAGCATTCTGGGGGATAGTCTGCAATCTTCATTCTCTGGGATGGTGAGGCACCCTGTGAGGGAATATGATTGTCCTGCTACTCAGCTACAACAAGGTGGGGGCACCGGTGACATCTCATATCTGTGAATGAACCCTAACTCTTGGACATTACATGTGGATTAAAAACAAATCTCTAAAGCTGGACTTCTATGGCCCTGAACACTGATGATTATGGTTTGGATAATGGTTTGAAGCTAATCATTGATTCTCAGATCTCAGCCTCCTGAATAGTTAGGATAGATGGTGTAAACCACCAGCATCCAGATTTGCTCTTGCTTTCTTTGGTGTAATTGCTTTACAAAGTCTTATCTCATTTAAATCTGATTTCTTTCTGAGTTCTACTCTGAGCAGTACATTACAGATGGAAATTGCTCATCCTGTGTTTTCTTGGTCTTATTAAAACAAAGATTACTCTTCAGTAGATTTTTGATGCTGCTTACCAAGTACACCATTCCCTAGTCTACTTCATGAGTAATTATTATGTATTTAAAACCTTCCATAAACTACAGGAACCCTTCTAATTTCCTGGGTTAAAGTGTTGAATTATTGTATGTTTCCTTCCCTATATTTTCTTTTCTGTCTTTCTTTCTTTCTTTCTTTCTTTCTTTCTTTCTTTCTTTCTTTCTTTCTTTCTTTCTTTCTTTCTCTTTCTTTCTCTTTCTTTCTTTCTTTCTTTCTTTCTTTCTTTCTTTCTTTCTTTCTTTCTTTCTTTCTTTCTTTCTTTCTTTTTCCATCGTGGGTCTTGAATTCTGGGCCTGGATGTTGTCCCTGGTTTATTACAAAATGTGTACAGGAGTAAAATCTGTCTCATCATCTTTCATCCCCAAGTTCATGAAACATTCAGAAAAAATGAAAGAACACATATTTGGGAATACATTTTCTTTGTGTGTGGGTAGAAGTCTTATAGCTTGAACTCAAAGCCTAGCCCCTCTCCTTAAGTACTTTTGCTCAAGTACCACTTGAATCACAGCTCCATTTCTAGTTTCTTTGGTGGGGAAATGAAAACATGATTCATAAGCATTTGGCTTTGTATGAGTAACCCCAAAATGACTTTAGTACATTCTTTATATATTTAATTAATTACTGCTGATGCGTCAATTGTGACTGATTCACTTTTAGTCCATTATGATGTTGTTCTGAGTGAGTTATAATAAAACACTAGTGTGGATAATGTGGAGAGCCTGTGTTTTCTCACTGTTATGGAGGCTGAAAGTGAATTTCTCATGAGGATGAATATTTCTCTACCCTCACTAATATTGCTTTTTCCAGTTCCACGAAGATGGGTGTAAAAGATGACAATTAAGTTATGGTTTTGCTAAATTTAATTCTGTAGCAATTTTAAAAATCTAGACAAAAAAATGAGGAACAAGAGCTTGCAGAATACTTACAGATATGTATGGGATTACAGAGATAAGCAAAAACAGTACTCCGCTAGATATTTTGCAGGGTAAATTACAGGTAAAAATGATCCTTGTGGCTGTCTAATGCATTTGTAGGTACATAGAGTATGTTCAAACTTTCAGCCAAGACAAAAAGGATGTTGCCCAGTGTTTCAATGAAGCACTTAAATGCAAATTAAACTGGCTTTTGAAAAGGGATTAAAAATGGCCTACACTTTGTGAAAAATTTGGTAACTTGTGGGTAGTGGCAGGCCTCCCAGACAAAGAAAAGTTTAAAAGGGAAAATTATCCTAAAGTTTATTTCAAAGCAGAAAAGATAAATTAGGATCACCAAATGATTGTTTAACCTAGTTTGCCATTATAGGTTTTTTGTAATAGTTTCCAAAAGGCCCACAATAAAGGATAGAGGACTAGTTTGTCACATGGAATGTTGGCCCTTAATAAGTTAAAGGTAAAACCATGCTTATAAATCCACTTCCAATGACCATCTTTTTGCTTTTAGTTGGAGTAAATATGCCCACAAGTAAAGATTCATTGATCTGAAAACTGGTGTCAAGCCAGGCTTGGCAGAGAAAGGTCCCTGTGAGATTGTCATCTCTAACCTGCCAGCAGAGTGTTCAAAAGCAGAGTTGGTTTGGAGTTCAAAGTGGCAAAGTACTAGCCTTGATCTGGAGAGCTGAGGGACAATGCTCAAACCCTGAGTTCAAGTCCACTAACCGACCAAGGAAACTGCCAAAGATTCATTTATTTCCACATAGACAAAGGCATTCCTGGAACCCTGAAAATGGAATATGCAGAGGCAGTAAGCCACTTCTCATTGGATGGCAGAGATGGAATCAGATCCTGAAGTCACTTGTGCTTGTCTCTTCAAAGCTTGAACAGAGTACGGAGGTCATGGGAAGATAGTTTGTAGGCATGCTTAATGCTCATGTTTGGCTAACTCAGCATGGACTTCCCAGTCATCTAAGATAGTGTGTAGTAAAAGCTAAAGTTGTAAAATATGAGGGATAATTCAAATACCAACCCACCTGTATCTGCTCAAAGTCCCAATTGGCAGTGAGTTTTGAGCTGGCCCAGATACATTAATTCATCTGCTAAGGAAAGAAAGTTGTGTGTACTTGAGATTAGGTCCCCTTTGAGATCTAACTGCCTACAGAGGCAGACATTGCTGCAACCAGTACAGATCAGGTTCCTCATCCAGCCAGAAAAATGTTTTTACAAACCAAAATGTTAAACAAGATATGATGCTACAGCCCCAAAAAGGGTCTGTACATCTGTTAAAGGTTAAATGTTGTATATAAGTGACTCTAAACAGGCTACCCAGATCCAAGGGATGGTACTTAGAATGCCAATCAGATGCAGTTTAAAAACATCTACTTGGATTTACTACAAAACTCTGGCAAATAATTGTTACTCAATTGTTTATAAGTTTTAGGTAACCTCAATCTTGTTGATTTCCTTGTTGCTTTAATTGGAAATAAAAAGGGCTTTCGTGGCAAAGACTCCTTTTGCCACAGTTCAAAGCCATCCTGAGCACAAAGAATCTCTCTAAGACTAAATTTCCCAGCTAATAAGCCATGCGCCAGTCTGGAGGCATGGCTCAAGGAATCTCACCTCCAAGGAACTCTCTTAGGTGGTAGAATACTAGCGTTGCAGAAGTGCTCAGGGAGAGTGCCCAGACCTTGAGTTCAAACCATTCAATGCCAATTAGGACAAGCTATCCCAGCAACAGAGACTAGGAAACCCCCTTTCACTCCCCCCACCCTGTACCATCTAGGACAAAATTAGTCCGACAATGGAAAACCATGGAGAGCAGTAAGAGGAGATGACATCCTAAATGGAGTCACTTTAGGCTTGCCCTTTCAAAATTAATCAGAGCTGGGAAAACAATAGAAACAGTTGCTTGCCCACCTAAATTTCCATACCTGTCTATCTTCTAAGGGGACAGAAAGTTCCACTATTGTTTTTGTTACTTGCTATTGGTATTTATAGTAGCCTCTGAATGGTATTCTCCTCCTAGTCCATTATCTTCTCCCTTTCCTAGTTGTCCAAAAGACACTAGACACCCCCTTTCTCCCTACTTACCTTATTAGGGGCTTATGCTTCAAATATTACTTTTCTGGCCCATGGCTAATGTGTGTTCTCCTATGCCATTCATGTTAACTGACCTTGGTACCTTGTCATATTTTTACCTGATCTATTCAAAAGTCTCCTTTAACTGGATAACAATCCCCACCCAGGACACCACCTGGGAGCAAGTCATGACTATCCTGCTACTACAGGCAACTGGAGACATCATTTACATTGCCCTGCTGGACCCTAATGTCCCCAGCGCCAGTGACTCCTTCACCTCCCCAACAGGAAGTAGCCAAAAGAGTCCATGACACCTGTTGACTCTGGTACCTTTAAATATCTCTGCTACCTCCTCTGGCTACTGTAATCCTAAAGTGGAAAAAGTCTTACCTCCCCCCTCCAGGATGTCAGGAGCCAGGTACCATGCCATGTCTCTTCTGGTAATCAAACCTTCCTGGCTTATTTCTCTCTTGGCTGATAATAACAATTTTTTGCCTGAACAGCAACTTTGCTTTTTATTAAATGTGTCTTGATATTTTAACTTTAAAAAATATGCATATAGGGCTCGGAAAGTGGCTCAGTGTTAAAAAATATGCATATATATTTTTGTAGATCATGGGGCATGAACTCTGGGCCTGGGTGCTATCCTTCAGCTGTTCAGCTCAAGGCTAGTGCTCTACCATTTGATCCACAGCACTGCTTCTGGCTTTTTCTGTTCATGTAATGCTGAGGAATCAAACCCATGGCCTCATGTATGTGAGACAAGCACTCTACCAATGAACCATATTCCAAGCCGTAGAAAATGTTTTAAAAAATGGTTTCATCACAAAACTTAAATAAAAACTTAGTAATTTAATGGAATTTTCTTGAACATTTAAACAACATTAAAAAAATTGCAGAATTTTTTAAAAGATGAGGAATATAGATGAAGTAACATTGAGCAGTCTCCAGTGTAAAAGTAGCATTCAGAAACTCTGTATGAAGGTATCTCTATACCAATAGCTCTTTTTTCCCATTTCTCAAGACTTTAGACAGAAACTTGAGCATGTCCCAACTGTTCAAAATTGTGAATCTCTTGGCTCTGAGTGACACTTGGAGTAGAAGGCAAGATTTTGTTCATCATATCATCATGGTGTGAGGCCATCCTAGAATGTGCACATTGAACACCTGGCACCATACACACTGCCATAGGCCGTACTGTTTCAACAAATAAATCCCACAATCACAAGTTATTATAATGCTGCATATGAAATCATTTTAAAATGACAAAAATGAGAAGCAAGCAAAATGTACTTTAACTGATTGTGAACTTTTCAGGGAGATTTAAGGATATTGGTGACATGGAAAAATAATAAAATTGGATGTGCAGAAGCCCCATGGCTGCAAAGTTGCTAGAGCCTGTGAGCTGTGAGATCCAGGGACAAAATCTCAGCCTCACCCCTGCTTATGCCACCAAGACGTCCTAGAGACCAATGACTCCCTGTGTTTCCTCCACCACCTATTCAGGACACAGAACATCCAGTCATGGATAGAAATGAGATGGTGCTGAGGGCCGAAGTGGCCAAGCAAGCTGAGCAATATGGTGACATGGCAGCCTGCATCAAGTCTGGAAGTGAGCAAGAAGTTGAATTACCTAATGAGGAAAGGAATCAACTCTCAGCTGCTTATTGGAACCCATAGGTCATCTTGGAGGGTAGTTTCAAGTATTGAGCAAAAGACAGAAGGTGCTGAGAAAAAGCAGCAAATCGTGTGAGAACACAGGAAGAATTGAGAACAAGCTAAGAGATATCTGCAATGATATACTGTCTCTTTTGGAAAAGTTCTTGATCCCTAATGCTCCACAAGCAGAGAGCAAAGTCTTTTATTTGAAAATGAAGAAAGACTGCTACCACATCATGTCTGAGGTTGCTGCTGGTGATGACAAGAAAGGAATTGTGAATCAGTCACTCCAAGCATACCAAGAAGTTTTTGAGATCAGCAAAAAGTAAATGCAACCAATGCATCCTATCAGATTGTGTCTGGCCCTTAACTTCTCAGTGTTCTATTATGAAATTCTGAACTCCCCAGAGGAAGTTTCCTTTCTTGAAAAGACAGCTTTTGATGAAGTCATTGCTGAACTTTATACTTTATGTGGGTTATGTTACTTCTATTTTAATTTCTGTATTTCCCATGTGTTTTCTGTTTGCTTGTTTCAGATTAGGAGAGTAGAGCCTGTTAACATTTAGTGAGTTATCCGTTTTTATCATGAGTTGGCCAGTATGACGATGTGGAATTTTTAAACAAGTTGGCATGTGCTTTGGTTCATGGTGACTTCACAAGTGCCAGTGTTGAAACTAATTCCATGTCTAAGTGAGGAAATCTTCCTACATATTGGTTTGTACTGGTGGAGAATAAGAGGGAAAATGGTTCCAGTCAAGGTGTAGTTATTGTGGGTATTATAAAGTTTTGGAGCACTGGTGGGGCTGTCACTCAAACAGATATTCCATGGCTTTTCCAAGTTACAATCATGTATTTCTGTGGAAGAGTCTATTTCAGTGAGCACACCTTTGACTACAGCACCAGAAGTTTTCTTTCAGACAAAGTTGTGACCCAATTAACTCTGGATAAGGGCAGAAACGGTTCACATTCCATTATTTGTGAAGTTACTGGTATTTGCTCAAACTATTTTTGCTACACATTTTATTTGTATTTCAATGTTTTAGACAACCTAAAACTGATTTAAAAGTAAAGGTGTAGAAAAAATGAACTGCTTGGTATTGACAATTCATGTATATTCAGCAAAGCCATAAACAAAAATCCGTATGTTTAGGAAATGGAAAGACTTGGAAAAAATTATATTAAGTTATTATATTAAAATTTATATTAAGCCCAAAGAAACTTAGGTCCGATAATTTCCCTTATTTGCAATAACTAGTATATGTCTGAGTCAAGCAGAAAAGGTCAGATAAATTGATGTTAGGGAAATGAACCCTAAGATATGTATTCAAATGTTTTTTTTTCCTTCATGTGATTGTTTCTAACACATTTACAATATTATTTCTTTGTTGCTTTGTATGTCCCTCCCCCATGTTATATCCTCTGCTATTTGAGATTGGTATAATTTGTGGAGGGGAAGGGAAAAAACAAATAGTTTAAATAGGGATATTGGTGGATCCATTGCAACAATGAGATGTTATGTGGAAGAAGTTAGGTGGAAAAATGAACTTTACAACTTTGGTAGGGGGAGAGCAGGATTGGGTTGAGGGGCGGGGGGAGGATGGGAAGGGATGGGAAGGGGAAACAAAAGAGGAGGCTACAATGCTTGATAAGAAATGTACTCCTTATCTTGCCCATGTAATTGAACCCCTCTGTACGGTATTTTCACAATAAAAAAAATCCTATGTATTTAACTTGATTTTAGATTCTTTTTCCTTCTGTGATTTTTTTCTTTTTTGCTATGTGCCTCAAACACATGTGTTGTTAAAAAAAAAAAACCAAGATTAAAGGGAAATAATATGATGGCCTTCTTTGTTTAATGTCTTTTGAAATTTTCATGAACAATCCAAGCATAATTTTTAAGAACACATGTATTAAGTTCATTTAAGTGGAATAAAACATTTTTGAATGGACTTTTCAACTACTTTCTCTATTATTTTTCATGTAAATCATTCTTTTGAGTTTGAATCTCCTCTAAGGAAATTGTACATTATTAGAACATTGTTCATTAGTCCCTTTTGGCAGGGAATAGGCTTTTACCGAGTTAAAGTACAAAGTTTATCATAACAAAAAAATTACTTATGTAACTACCAAACACCTCCCATATTCCCCATTCTCCTCGCACCTCAAAAACAAAAGTGTTTTTTTTTTCTCCTTTGAGGAGTGGAAAATTGGCCATTGAATAGCATTAACTGTAAATTCTATGCTTCCTAATCAGTTTTGGTTTTTCAGAACTTCTTGGTACAGTTTGCCTTCGATTTTTATCATTCTGTTTGTCAGGTACATAAGATTTCCTTCTTTTTTTAGCCTTCTGCCTTGTCACTTTTCTTGGTGGCTGTGTACTTTGGAAATGGAAACATGATCTTTCTGGCTCTACATACTCTCTAAGATCCTTTGGTCCTTTGCTTGCATACTATAAACTATTTCCAACATCCTCTACTGCAGCACATCTTACCTTACTTGATGAGATTGTGTATATCTTATAAACTCTATCCCAAATGGTCTGTCTGTCATTTTTGTCATTAAATGTTTCTTCTCCCAATAATGATGAGGCTGTTAAACCTAAATATCATCCTACAGAATATTTCCTTGGTACTTAACAAAAAACAGCGAACAAAAATGCCATTTGAAAAGGTACAGTTGTTTTTTCTTATAAAATGTAAGATCCTCTAGAGCAGGGGCAATATTTTCTGTATGTTCTATTGTGCCTAGTACAATATAAATGCTCAATAAATACTGATGGTTTGAGGCAAGAAAAAAAATCTTCCTTCTTTATTTGAAATACCAGCTAAACCAATTACTATTCTTGAGTTTGATATTGCTTTAAAATAAAAGTTTGCAGTTATGTTGAAGATAGTCAGACATAGAAACATACATTTATATTTATTTATATAAACACACACATATATTGCTTTGGTGTAAGCAGTAAGATTACATTTACCTAACTTAAAATATAAAATCAATGCTATATATAAATCAGTACAAACTCACCCAGTCAATTGAATCCACCCAGATTCCTTCATAAAACCCGTAAACTTATCAGATCTTTTGCACAAGTGTTAGCCCTTCTAACTAAGCTCATCTCAGAAGAAGCCATGATGGAAAAGAACCCAAGAGCGATATCAGGCACATAAAAGAGGTTAGATCTATTTTCAAAGAAGGGATATCAGTAAAATTATTAAATTATTTGGGATTGAAAACCAAAGAAATGAAGATCTCTACAAAGAAGGGGACTAAAAAGAAAGGAATTTAGTTCAGTCATAAACTGAAAACACAGTTCACCTTGATAGGAATAGCTTCTCTGACATATCAGCACTGTCAGTAGTTATTCCTAGTTCCACATTTGGTATTTGGGCTTCTCTCTGAAAAACATGGGGAGGTTATTTATGTAACAAAATAATCTCTTTTACTTCACTATCTATGCAGTGAGTGTTAATAGTTTTCCAAAGGACCTTTTGTGGTCACTAGGCCCCAGATGTAATATAAATAACAAGACTGATGTTCTTATAGGTAATCAAACTGAGTTCCATCCATTTGTAGGGTCTCAAGTAAGTTAGGAAGGAGAGAAATTAGAGAGGCCATTGCATTAAGAAAGTAACAACTAACACATTGAAAATATGCTTGTAGGGTCTTTTTTCAATTTTTAGCCTTTCCCTATAAAATTGTGTTAAGTCATAGGACGATGAGAATTTTTCAATTACAAAAATCATTTAGAGGCATGGACCTATTTTTGGTAAAGAAATAATGCATTTGTAGGACTGGAATTGAAAAAAAATGAAAGGAATTGGGGTAATAATGGAGCTTCCTGTTTTTAATTCCTCTTGCAGGACTTGAGAGCTTGAATGATCCTCCCTACTCAGGCTTAGAAGTTGCTGGACTACAGTTGTATCACTGGGCCTAGAAAGATTAGGCCTACACATTTATTTTGAGAAGAGCTGCTAGGGAGCTTAGGAAGTTAGGAATTCTCTGGTGATGCTGCATTATCAGTAAAGGAACTGTGTTGTCCCAAATGATGCCTGAGAATTCCTGACTGTGGCAAATGCCAGAGGTCAGGACACAAGCCTGGTTTCTAGAAGTAGCCCTGACTCTTCCCACACTCAGGACCTGGGATAACAAAGATTTATTCCAAAGTCTAATGGGTAACACATGGGAAGACAATATGACTTAGCTTAGAGTGATTGAGAGGAACTTTTAGGATCATAGAAGAGGGAGGAATTCACACTGGAATAGGGCATGCAAACAGAAAGACAAAAACACACTGGTTTGGCCCAAGCCATCAAGCTTCACAGAGACTCATCCTTCACTTCACACTTGCACCTCACCCACATTCCCCCGATCTCCCCAATCCATCATCAGTTTGAACAGTAATGGTGGTGAGGTGCCTTCTCTAAGACCACTCCTCCCACCCACAGGATTTTTTTCACTATTTAGCTGAACAAATTTTTAAAGAAAAGTTAATGGGAACACCATGAGTTGAAGCCACAATAGCAACAATGAACATCAAAGAAAAGTAAAGAACCTTAAAGGAAAGGAAAACTTGGGAAACAGCCAAAATCTACTTAAGATTTCAAAAATGGAATTTGGGCATTTCTGGGAAATTGTTAGATTTTTTTAAAAATTTAATTGGTGCAAGGATTTTGCTGTATATATAGCAATTTCTGTTACTTTATTGCAGTGTATACATTAATCATGAAAAATGATCCAAGAATCCGTTTAGTGCCTGCCAATACCTTTTTATATTGAACAGGGAGCTATTCCAAAATGTAAAGAAATCAGATATAATTTACATTCAACAGAACTTATCTTTTAAACAGAAACAGAAAGAAAAGTTTCATAACCTCTGCTACATTAGTAGATCTAAGAATTAAAAAGCCAACTTATTTCATGCTTCCAATACTTGTCCATTTCTCAGATAGTCTAACAATGTTTCAGGAGACACACAGTGATTTTCATTTAAAAAAAAAAAAAACAACTCACCTATGCTCATGTGAAGCTGGAGAAAACCTCCCCATGCATGATTGCAATCCTCAGAGAAAGGGCCTAGAACTGGTGGAAACCTACTTCCTCTTAGAGTGGCAAGATGCATTGTGGGAATTGTAGTCTATGTTACAGCACAGATCCTTTGAAAGTGCAGGGTTTTTATTTTTTTTCAAAGCAGGGCAAAGATCCTTCTGCGCATGTGCCTCCCCACCCACTGTGGGTATTTTCAGCCTGCAAATTCCAGTTTCATTCCCTTTGCCTTGCTGCTGGGAGTTTTCTCTTCTGTGAAGCTTGGGAGGTGTAACTTGAAAGGATCTCAGGCTGCAGAACCAATAACAGGTAGGAACTGTGAGCTGGATGCAAAACACAAGGCAAAATTGATCCTCCACATGTTCCTCCAGCATGAGGCTAATGATATGTTCAGAGCTCAAGAGTTTGTGCTGCCACAGCCCTTGTGCCTCCAGGTGCCAGAAACTGGCTTGCAATGTTCTGACAGCAAGTTGGGTGGTTCTCCAGAATAGGAGAAAATGTGCATTTATATTTCCATGACGGTGAAATTCTTCAGTTAACACGTGATTTTATTATCTTTGCCCAGGTGTAAGATGAGCATGGTAACAATTGTAGTAAAATTGTGAGGTCTGTGCCTGATTTCTGTACGTTTATATTGCAGTTGTTTTTTGGGGTTCTGTGTTGTTTCTCCTAGAGGTGTCTCTGCTCTTCTCCTACATTGTTAGCTTTCTTAGTACTCCTGGCTTTAGTTCACAAATGTTTGTACTAGACCTTTTTACTAGGAACAGGTATACATGAGATATTACAGTAGTGTGTGATGGTCCTGTTTTTTTTTTTTCTTTCTGTTAAGCAATGAAGCCTAGCAATGTTTGAAGGAGGATACGTTGTCAACTCTGACAAGCCCTACAGAGCAGAGGCAGAAAGGCAAAGGAAGGGCAAAAGGTTTTCAGATTCCTTGCTTTAAGCAAAGATTAGTTCTACTCCCTAGAGCACAAGACTCAGGTGGTACTATTTGCTCTAACACTCTCAATCACTTGATGCTGTTGGAAGGTTTATACTAACTAGTAGGAGGGGAAATGAACTTGCCTGAGGAATCAGTCAGAACCTAGTTCTCAGAAGGGACATGGAGCTGTGGTTTGTGGAGGAGGAATTATTGTCACAAGTGAATGTATCTATCTCTGTTCTTACTAATTTATTCAGCCTGTTCACACGATCAATTCTTGTACATGATCTCTCAAATGTCTCACCTGTGGATATACTGATAGTAGCCTTATAGCGTTGGTTTTTACCTGCAGTTAAGAAAGTGTCATCGAGTGTTACAGAAGGAAATTAAAGTACTGTGTCTTACTCAAAGTGGTATGTTTTTTAAATGTAACATATAACATAGTTTTAGGTAGTGTTCTCCATTTTATCTCAATCTTCTCAAAGAAGTATTATTTCACTTAAGAAAATCTTCATGGGAATTGAAGTCAATGAAGCTTGAACATTCCTTTAAAATATGTTAGTGAAACATGTTGATCCCTTTTTATCCTTTGCACTTCTTATGGATTTTCCTAGCATAAAATTTTACTAACATGGATATTCTCCACTTTATCTGTTCTTGACAAGTTACAATTTCTCCACTAGATTAATGAGCCTATTTTACATCATTTAAAATGAGAGACTGCCTAAATATGTATTCCAAAACAATTGTTCAATAGAATTTAAATACAATACAATAAAATGCTCTTTTTTGTGTGCTAGACCTGGTTCTTGGGCTCAAGCACTGGACATTGACCCTGAGCTTCTTTTGTTCCAGCCTAATGTTCTACCACTTAAGCCATATCTCCACTTTTAGGTATTTTAGTAGTGTATTGGAGATCAGTGACTTTCCTGCCCCAGCTGGCTTCAATCTGTGGTGCTCAGATCTCAGACTTCTGAGTAGCTAAGATTACAACCATGAGCCACCAGAGCCCAGTTACAAAATAAACTCTTTTAAATATAGATTATGTTTGTAATAAAATAATATGAAATAGAAGACTTTAAATTTAAAGGATGATAGTCTAAATCCCAAAACAAGAAGAAAATATCCCAACCTGAAATCTAGAACAATTGTCGTTTTGAGTATTTGAATGTGGATAATTAGCCTACAGAAATTTCTATGTATCTTTTTAAAAGTAAGAAGCCATTCTTGTGATGTGGAACAATCCAAAATGAATGTGCAAATATTGCTTTTCAGTGATTCATACTGTTCCTTAGCACAAACGACCTAACTGAAGTTTACAGAGTAGGTTTTCATATTTCATACATATCACTGTAAAGTTTGTTATTTTATATTAAGAGTTTCTAATCCATGTAGTTGTGTAAAAAAGAAAAACTCTGGATAGTAGCATTTCCTGTGTAAAAGCCAAACAATCAATATAAGAAAAAGCATATGAGTTTTTATCTTTTTATTTTTATAAGTCTGCATTTTGGGGTATCCTCAGCTTAGAATTTTGTGTTAGTATTATTTGTGCAACATAAGATTTTAATCTTCTGGTTCTTTAGCTGTGATGTTCTGTCACTCCTATGCTTAATATTTCTTGTTACATCTTCATTAAGCCCTTTATCTCAAGGAGAATGGCCACAATTCTTCATATGATTGTTTAGGAAAGTGAGCATTAGGGACTTCTCAAAACTTTATTTACATAATCCTTACTGATTATGTAAAGTAGGCTAACTGACAAATTTCAAGTTATTGCTGAAGGGTGCTCCAAGTACTTGGATGCAGGGAAATGTGCCATTTGAAAACCATTACTGAAATATTATAATACAAGTAATATGTATTGTATATATTTTCTTGTATAATTTTGGGGAAAAAGTATTGAGTTATAACCTATATTCTTTCCATGGAGTTTAAATGTATAAATGAATAAGATAGAGTACAAAAGCTCAATGGAGTCCTAGGATCCATTTTAATTAATAGAAAAATAGTTCATACAACCATAAATGTATTTCATTAATAACTAGTGGTATTGAAAGTTTGGATATTTGTTTTAATTATTCAATTATTTTTAGGAACCTTAGTTTTTATGAATTCTGTATGTATATTAACCTAGAATACTGTTTTTCTACCAACTAATGGACTGTGGAGTCATCTTCAGTGGAGCATTTAATACTCTACTTGAGACATCAAAGATTCTTCTCCCATAAGAAGGCTTTGTGCTTTTTCACTCCATGTATAATGTTTTGAGCAGGAAAATCTGAGGCATAATCACACAGGTTCTTTCCTGACTATGTCAATTGCCTTTTCTCTAAGCCATGCTTCCAGAATCTTCTCTTCATTGGCAACAGGAAGAAAGAATGAGAGGATCTCTGGTGAGTTGTTTTTTATTTCTCATTTTTCACATTCCATTTTAGGAAGCTATGTTTATCCAAGATTTAAAACAGAAAAAAAAATATTCACCTTCAAGAACATGTTCCTAAATAAGATAAAGATGGTTTTTAGAATGAGTAGATTATAAAATGTTACAGCCTGTCTTAGTTGAGGGCAGACTTGCTTAGATTTTTCTGATGTGAGAAAAAATAGTCACACTTGTTTTGTGATTCAATGCCATTGAGGGAGTCACTTGTTATGTAAAGTGGACATTTGCTGACAATTTGTCAGAGATCACCTCCTTATGACTAATGTTGAATTATGTTAAAGAGGTTTTACTGGAGTTTCTGAAATAGTGTGGTCACACACACACCTTCCAATGTTAGATATTACTTAGTAAGATATATGTAATTAAATTACCCTCCAATATTTCTTGGACTGCTTCCTGGTCTTTGACTACATAAAACTTGATGATATTTGATGATATAGTGTGTTGTCTTCCTAGAAAACCCTCTGTATTTTTCTTAAGGTGTCATCACAAGATATTTTTCTCTATTTACTCTCTTCATTCTGTTTCCTACTCATAAGCTTTCATCATTTCTCTCTTTCTCTCACTTTTTATATATTTTCCTGCCTGTGTGTTCATCTATTTCAGTCCCCCTTCTCTCCATCTGTCTCTCACCATTTTGCAAATGCTGTATCTGGGAACTTGTTTTACTGATCAATTTTCCTTTGCTGACATAGTTCTTTGAATTGAAATTTTCTTACCCCCTTTTTTTTTATGTCTGAGATGAAGGTTTGTTGTGATGCATGTTGGTGTCTAAATTCAAAACTAATGGGATACACCTACCTAATTCTCCACTGTGCCTTTCTTGTGCTAGTGTTGAAACAGGAACTCACAGGCCTCACATCCTGTCAGCTTCCTCCTTCACTGTTGGAACTACTTGTTCTTAAAAAAAATCTTTTTGCATTGTAAAATAGTTTACAGAGGGGTTACAGTTAAGTGATTATATTTCCTAGGGAGCATTGTTACCTGCGCCTTTGTCTTTCCTCTACCATTTCTTTCCTCCTAACCTCTGCAATCCCTCCCACCCTCCCTCACACAAATGGTAAAGTTTGTTTTCAACCTAGTGCCTTTTTTTTTTTCTTGGTCCGGTTGTGGGGCCTGAACTCTGGGACTGGGACTTGTCCCTCAGCTCTTCCCACTTGAGCCACAGCGCCACTTCCAGCTTTTTTTTGTTTTTGCTTATGTGGTGCTGAGGAATCGAACCCTGGGCCTCATGCATGCAAGGCAAGCGCTCTACCACTGATCCACTTTCCCAGCCCCCAACCTAGTGTCTTGTACATCTCATTGTTACAATGGGTCATTGTTATAATTAAACCTTTTGTTTTTCTTTCCTTCCTATCGCCAAATTATAAAAATGTATATACAAGATGCATGGCACTGCAAAAAAAAATACAGTGATAACAGAGGTTATACCGTGGGGGAAGAACATACCAAAGGAACAAAGAAAATCACATAGTACATTATAAGTACATTAAAAACAATAGCAAGAAACAAAAACCACCCGGGTTCCTGTCTTAGTGCTCATTTTACTTCATATCATCTTATATGGTTATATATTTGCTGTTGACTATTTCTGCTTGTCCTACACATGTATTAGTTATTTCAAATAAGGGATACCATGGGACCTGTGATTCTTTGGGCCTGGCTTACTTCACTTAATACAAGGTTTTCCAAGTCTTTCCATATCCTAATAAATGGGGTGATGCCATTATTTCTGATGGAGGCATAGAAAAGGATTGTGTGAGTGTGTAGGTGTGTGTGTGTGTGTGTGTGTGTGTGTGCGTATATATACATACATATATGTATAAATACATATTATGTATATATGGATATATACATATCATATTTTCTTGATTCACTCATCTACTGAGGGGCATCGAGGTTGGTTCCATATCTTAGCTATGGTAAATAAAGTTGCAATAAACATAGGTGTGCTGGTGGCTTTAGTATTCCCTTGTTTGTAATCTTTGGGTAAATACCCTAAAGTGTGATTGCTGGGTCAAAGGGGATCACTATGTGCAGTCTTTTGAGGAACCTCCAAACTACTTTCCAAAGTGATTGAACAAGTTTACACTCCCACCAACAATGCAATAGGGTTCACTTTTCTGTCCGCATCCCCTCCAGCATCTGTTGTTATTAGTGTCCTTCATTATAGCCATTCTATCTTGGGTGACGTGGAATTTCAAGGTTGTCTTAATTTGCATTTCTTTTTGGCTAGAGAAGTTGAGGCTTTTTTTGGTTTTTTAGTTTTTTTTTTAAAGAATGAAATTGCTCCATTTGTTAGGAAATGGAAAGACTTGGAAAAAATTATACTAAGTGAAGTAAGCAAGGCCCAAAGAAACGTAGGTCCTATGTTTTCCCTTACTTGCAATAACTAGTATATGTCTGAGACAAGCAGAAACTATCAGATAAGTTGATTTTAGGCGAAATGAACCCCGTTAAGGATTCGAATATATTTTCTTTCTTGTAATTGTTTCTAACATATTTATAAGTTGAGCCTTTTTTAAAAAAATATGTCTTTTGGCCATTCTTATCTCCTCTTCAGATTAGATTCTTGTTAAGTCTTTAGCCCACTTATTTATTGGGCAGTTGTTTCTCTGAGGATTTGTTGTTGGGGATTTAATTTCTTGAGTTCTAAGTATATTTTAGATATGAGACCCATGTTCATTTTATGTCAAGTGAAGATCTTCTCCCAATCTCTGGGCTTTGTATTGATCTTGTTAGCAATGACCTTTGCCATGCAGAAGCTCTGCGGTTTCATGCAATCCTATTTGTCCAACCTTTCTTTGATTTGTTGTGTTTCTGGGTCTCTATTAAGAAAATTTTGGCTGGTTACAAGTATCACTAGAGTTTTTCCTATTCTTTTCTGTAATGTTTATTAGGGTGTTTGCTTTGAATGTGCGGTTTTTGATCCTTTTGGATTTGATTCTTTGTGCAGGGTTATATATACAGATCTAGCTTTAGTTTTCTGCAGGTTATGAACCAACTTTGCTACCACCATTTACTGACGAAGTTGTCTTTCCTCCATTCTATATTTTAGCTCCCTTCTCAAAGTTTAGGTGGATATAGGTCTGTGTGTTCATTTCTGGGACTTCAGTCCTATTCCAGTGGTCCTCAAGTTTGTTCTTGTGCAATTACCAAGCTGTTTTGATTACTATCGCTTTGTAGTACTGTATGAAATTTGTTAGTGATATTCTACCAGCATTGTTTTTTCTGGTATGGATCGTTTTTGCTATCTGGGGACTTTTATTGTTCCATATATATTTCTGGATTGCTTTTAATATTTCATTGAAGAATGAGGTTGGACAATTGATAGGTGTAGATAGCCTTTGGAAGTATTGTCATTTTCACAATTTTGATTCTCCCATTCTGGGAGCATGGTAGGTTTTCCCACTTCCTAAGTTGTGCTTTAATTTCCTTTTTGGCATTATCATTTGAGCCACACCTCCTCCAATCTGTTGATTAGCTGCTTAATTTGAGTTGTCTACCCAGTTGCCTGGTTTCCAGCCTCCTTAGTAACTAGGGGAGGATCAGCATCTTGAGCCAGAAGCACTTGTTTTAATTGCATGAATATTTATCATTAACAGTTAATTGGATACTACAATAAAGTTAGATTATTGTTAACAGCATATGTAAAATTAATATTCAACCTAAGCTCCAGTATTTCATGTTTCAATTAAGTGATGTATTTTATTTTTAATAATTGTAGCTGTTCTTCTAACTGTGCTACATTTTCTTCACTAACTTTATGATCACACAACTCCATGAAGAAATTGTTTCAAATTTAATTGAATTTATTGTTATAGTGGTGATGTATGGGGAGACTACCATTTCCTGGGCCAGGTATTGAGTACATTTCCTTTCATGCTGTGTCTTCCATATCCTCACTCTCTCCCAATGTTTCCCTTCCATCTTGACTCATGATTTGTATAGCTTACACTCATCATTGCCTAATGACCTCCACAGATGCGCTTTTTGCCCCATTTCCTTCTAGTTCTCTGGCTTTCCCCCACTCTCCAGAAGAGATCCCTGTGAATACACCATACATATATTTAAACTTTTTTTTTGCCAAACCTGGGGCTTGAATTTGGAGCCTGTCCTGGGCACCATTCCTGATCTTGGTTTGGTCAAGTCTACAACTCTACCACCTGAGCCACAGTGCCATTTCCTAATTTTTCTGTTTATGTAGTGCTGAGGAATGGAACCTAGAGCTTCATGCATGGCAGGCAAGTACTCTAACACTTAGCCATATTCCCAGCCCCAAAGTATTTTTTTGATTTCAAAGGTGAAGTAAGAAAGAGGCTACATTTAATATTCTATAAATCACAATGAAGGAATACATTTCTTTGAGATCCATTTTAATGTCCCTGTATTTATTTCACTCATAGAATACTACAAATATATCTTTTAATTTTCATGTATTTATAACATAATTTTAATTTTTCATATTGGTTTCTACACCATTTGTCTTCTGATTTACTAGTAATCTTGGAATATGTGTCTTGATAAATGTAACACTATCGTGTTTTGTTTTTTAAGTTTAAGATAATGGCATCCATGTGTGTGTTTGTGCTGATTTTTTTGTCTGGTTGTTATGTCAGGTAGTAAGAGGAGTATTAGTTCTGCAATAGTAATGGTAGATTAAAGTATTAAACCTGCATGGTCTTTTAAACATGTCTTTCTACACTTTGCTTTTCAGTATAAATTTTTATTATCATAATGTATAATCTGTCTGTTATTATCAATCTGTATCAGTGGTCAAATATTTTGGGCTGATGCTTATTTCCTACATATTATCACTATTTGTATTTATCATCATTAAATTTTGCTCATGGTATCTTTGTATAGTTTTTAAAATTTTTATTTCTCTCTAGTCCATGACTTTGGATTGCTCATTAAGTTTTCTTTCTTCTGTTCATGTCAGACAGTGCCTTATATATTTACTATATTTTACAATATAAATATGGTCTTATTTTGATGGACATTTTGCTATTTAATATCTGTTTGTCTCATCTGATATTTATTTCTTATTTCGCTTCTATGTAACCTGCACACACCTCAAATTCACCGTAAATCACCTCTCATATAAGCTGCAGGCATTGTCCTGTACACTGTGAATTACCTCTGATACCATTACAAATTAAATCTGATGTAAATAGTTGTTATAGTGCATTGTTCTTAGGATAAAAATAAGACTGCATGCTTAATACAGTTGCCCTACTTTTTCAAAGATTTGGTTCTATGTTCCATTGAATTTGTGCAACTCAAAATATGCAAGGACTGCAAGGTTTTTACAAAGGGTCTTATTAATATTCTTCATACAAAAATAAGCAGACATTTCATGTAAAGAACAAAGGCCATACTCTGTCGGAAGCATAGAGCTTCAGCAGAAGTAAAATGTGCAAGAAAATTGTTATACTTTAGAACTGCAAGAAAATGAACTTTCTACACTGTAGGCTTCTTTGTTGGGAACACAAAGGAAATTCACTTGCTGGATGCATTTTTACTAGGAACATTAAACTTTACAATATTATCATACTAGTAACATATAGCATAATATAGTTACTTTTCAATGGAATTGAATGGAATGTATAACCTTTCTATTCCCCTTTTAAATTTTTGTAGAAATAATTCTTTAAACTCAGACCCCCTTATTTGCGAGGCAAATTCATTGATCTACATGCAGGATTCACAAACTTTGTTTTTAATACACTTATGTGTTTGTATATTGAATTTGCATTCCTTATGAATTATGAGTATGATACTATAAGTTTTCTTTTCACAAGAGAAATTACATACAATGTTTTCTATACATTCTTTTACCTACACATGTACCATTCCTTTAACTACACATTTAGCTTTTTAATAATCTTGTCCTCTGTGTAGATCTATGTTAGCAATTTTTTTTTTTCTCTTGATGCAGAATAAATTTTTTTGGTATGGTTGTCGGGCCTGATCTCTGACCCTGCGCCCTTTCCCTCAACTCTTCAGCTCAAGGCTAGGCCCTTATCACTTGAGCCACAGTGCCACTTCTGGCTTTTTTCTTTTTTGCTTATGTGGTGCTGAGGAATCGAACCCTGGGCCTCAAGCATTCAAGGCAAGTGTTCTACCACTGAGCCAGCCACCTTCCCAGCCCCTCAGAATAATTTTTATAGCACTTAAAATGAACATGTGTTAATAATGCATTATCTTTCCCTAGGAATACCTTCAAGCTATATTGTTAGAAGAGGCCTTTTGTCCAATGGATTGTGTATTGAAGTCTATTTTCTTTAAACACTGTATATATATATATATATTTTTTTTTTCTTTTTGTGTGTTAGTCATCATTCACCTCTGATATTGTCAAGAATGACTGCATTCCTTTTAGACAGTGTACAACAAATTAGTGCAGTAATTTATTCTAAATCTTAAAACTACTATATTTTTTAGATCATGTCCCAATTCATAGTTTTTATTCCCTATCCTTCTTGTGGTGGTCATATTTCACATTTTTGGGGATCATCTTGAGCGTTCCTTAAGCCTCTATCCATTTACATCCATCCTTCAATGAAGGCCTATTAAAATGCAAAGCTGATTAAGAAACATTTTATGGTAATAAGTAAGTATTTGTTGTGGTAGGAAGTAGTCAATGTTCACAGACGTTCATGCTGGCAATTCGTTTTTACATATGAAGGAAACATATGGCTATCTATGACCATACTTTTATATCTAGAAATTTAATAACAAAAATGATTAACATCGGATGTTTTATTGGGAGAACTAAGTCAAATCTTATGAGAGCCAAATAATTCATTTACTATTTTTTGAATAATTTTACTCCTTCTAACATTCACCTGAATACAGTGCTTTACATAGCTCTATGAATGTGTTATGTATTCCATATGATGTAATGACCATGTTGTGACTCTTTATGAGAGCACTATTTAATAGAAAATCTAAATAGTATTGTCAGTGAAGCAGAATATGAAAATGCAGAAAATATATTTATTTACTCATTGTTACCCAGATATGTAGTAAATATTACCAAAATATGCTAAACACAGACTTTCAGACTCCTACTCATACTTATTGTTGTCTTGCTAGGTTATTAGCTTATTAGAACTGTTTTCTTGTCTTTATTGCTGGAACCAGAAATGTGTTCTCATGTGTTAGAAAAACTTTGTATGTGTAATTACCAAGTTACTATGGAGGCAAATATTTCTACTTTGATTATATATTCTCTCATTTTATAAATAACACAGAAAGTTCCAACCACATTCTGTAATACAAAAGCACACATGTTGAAGAATGAAATTCTAGCTTTGGTGTTCTCATGACTCAGAGATTGATGGAATGCACCCTTACAGAAATTGGTGTCATTTGATGATGTGGCTGTGGAATTCAGCTGGGAGGAGTGGCAAGAATTGGATATTTCTCAGAGGACCCTGTATAGAGATGTGATGCAGGAAACCTATAGCATGCTGGTGTCCTTAGGTGAGCCAAAAATATCACATTAACTTGAAAAGTTAAGTAGGGCTTGACCTCTGGTGGTTGGTACAGTGCCTCAGCTCTTCAGTTCAAGGTGAGCACTCTATCACTTGAGCATCAGTGCCTTTTGAAACTTTCTGGTGGTTAAATTGGAGATAAGTATCTCACAGCTTTCCTACTAGGGCTGCCTTTGTATGGCAATCCTCAGATCACAGCCTACTGAGTAGCTAGGATTACAGGTGTGAACCAGTGGTGCCCAGAAAATTATACATATTCTGAGGCAATTTTATTTTCATTGTTTAAGAATCCAAATCAGCAGTTTGACAAAAGTTCCAAACTATCTTCCGTAAAGAGGAGACTGTCTTCCCAAACTTGAGGTGATTATTGTGGGTGGATATACAATCTAGAAAACACATACATACATACATACATAAATACATACATACATACACACCTATTTATTATTATTGGAAGTATGAACTGGAAATCAATTTAGAGGGAGTATTTATAATCCAAACCTAGTACTATATGTAGTGGTTCATGCCTGTAATTCTTAGGAGTCTGAAATCTGAGGCTTTCAGTTTGAAGCAAAAAATGCCAGTGAAGTCTCCATGAGACTCTTATCTCAAGATAACTACTCTTAAACTGGAAGTGGAGCTAGGACTCAAACTAATAGAATGCTAACCTTGATGAAAAGAATTGCATTCAAGTCACACAACCTGCAAAATTAATTCAAACCTCAGGGAGATTCAACCATGCAGCCAGTGAGAAATGAAAGAAGATTTAGGAGAAACCTTGTTAACAGGATATCTGAAATCTTAAAACAATTTTGACACAGCATGAGCAATAGGTCTTTACTCTTATTAACAGGGCACACTGGTCCTAAACCTCAATTGATTGTCAAGCTGGAGCAAGATGAAGAGCCATATATTAGAGAAGCCTCAGACAAGAATTTCTTAGGTGAGTTAAAGCATCTTGCAAAATTATCTCGGATCCAGAACCAAATTGGTAAACTCGTCTTGCTATGTACTGACCAATAATATTCCTAATTCCCTTGAGTCCCATGTGTAGCAGAGGACTAGGTGATCTTTGTGTTAGATTTGTGAATCAAAAATGCATGTAGATGCACACTGAACTGTGTAGGGCAGTAAAGGTAAAGTTAGCATTTCTTTCTCGTGGAAATTATTTTGAAAAACGAAAATTAGAAATGTGAAAAATGAGATTTAGTTTTCTTTGAAACTAGTAGTAGGCAGGTATAGCAAATGAATATGCCAAGGCTGCTATCCTCTGATAAGAATGAGGAGGGTAGAGGCCAGGATACAGAACCAAAGCTTTCAGTCTAGAGAGAATGATTACCTAGGTGGTGAGCTGATGTGGCTTTAGTTCATTAGTCTGAGGGTTTAAAAGTGTGATGAGATTCTGTCTAAGATGGAGGGAAACAAATTTGAAAATTTCTAAAGATACTTAAAATAATTCACAGTGAGAACTTATAACTGAAGAAATGTGGAAATAAACTTTATTCTCAGGTGAAAGGAAAAGGTTTGTATAAAAAACGTACAATCTCCAAAGTTAGAAACTAATGTTCTCCTAATGTTTGAGAAGTAAAGTAGACATATAAATTATTTTAAGAAAATAAACAATACAAAGTATCTATTCCCCTAAGATCAAACAGAGCAATTTTTTGGGAAAAAAAACGAAGAATGCTACATATTAAATTATACAGGTTAAAAAGCTAGCAGTAAATAGTTTCGTGATTTGTGTAAATAATTCCTCTGACATCAAAAAGAAGAAAAATCTGAAACACAGAAAAACATTTTCCATCATAAACTGTCAGTGTTACTCTTTTTTTTATTGTGAAAATACTGTACAGAGGGGTTATAATTACTTGGGCAAGTTAATGAGTACATTTCTTATCAAGCATTGTTGCCTCCCCCTTTGTTTCCCGTTATCATCCCTTCCCATCATTCCTCTCCAGTCCCCGCATCCAGCCAAAGGTGTAAAGTTCATTTTTCGACATAACATCTTGTACAGCTCATTGTTGAAATGGGTCCACCCTCCCCTCAACAAATTATATCTACATCAAATACAGTAAAAATAGGGGTTATACCATGGGTGAGGGACAAATAAGGCAACAAAGAAATATATATATATATGTTAGAAACAATAGCAAGCAAGAAAAAAAAAGCATTTGAGTCCTTATCTTGGGGTTCGTTTTGCCTAACATCAACTTATTGACCATTTCTGCTTGTCTCAGATATATACTAGTTATTGCAAATAAGGGGAACCATGGGACCCATATTTCTTTGGGCCTGGCTTTCTTCACTCAATATAATTTTTCCAAGTCTTTCCATTTCCAAACAAATGGAGCCAGATCATTCTTTCCGATGAATGCATGGAATTCCATTAAGTATATATACCACATTTTCTTGATCCATTCATCTACTGAGGGGCATTTGTGTTGCTTCCTTATCTTAGCTATGGTAAACAATGCTGCAATAAACATAGTTGTGCTGCTCAGCATACCCTTAGTATGGTCTTGTTTATGATCATTTGGGTAAATGCACAGAAATGGGATTGCTAGGTCATAGGGGAGCTCTATGTGGAGTCTTTTGAGGAGCCTCCATTCTATTTTCCAAAGTAGTTGAACAAGTTTACACTCCCAACAATGCAGTAGTGTTCCCTTCTGTCTATATCCCCTCCAGCATCTGTTGTTATTAGAGTTCTTGATTATAGTAGACCAGTGGTAGAGTGTTTGCCTTGCATGCATAAGGCTCTGGGTTCGATTCTTCAGCACCACATAAGCAGAAAAAACTGGGAGTGGTGCTTTGGCTCAAGTGGTAGAGAGTTAGCATTGAGCTGAAGAGCTGAAGGACAACACTAGGCCTGGAGTTCTTCCCAGGTTTAAGGGTGTAAGGAAGAGTATTACTTTCTTAATCAATACATTGTAGTGAAAGAAATTTATTTCTCATAAATTAATTCCTACTTTAATATTTTAAAATATGTAATAGTTAAGATGGAAAAATGTCTTTACCTTTACATTAAGGAGTATTTGGATCTTATTTATGTTTTTTCTCCTTTATATGACTCATTTTAGATGTTCAAAAAATGGAGCATGTGATAAAGACTTACCAGGAAGGTTCAGATGAATGTCTGCATGACGTAGCTGTCACAAATATTAACACAATAGAGCAAAGAGTGAGATTAGTGACGAATTCTAACTTGACCTCAAAACAAAAGCCGTATGTGAATAGGAATGGTGAGAACTCCTTAAGGATGACGACAGACGAGTTCATTCAGTGTCAGAACATGCTCCACTACAGTGAGCCTGGTAAGATGCCGGCTGCATATATGTCTGGTGTTTCTCCTGTAGTTAAACAATCACTTAGATATTCAGAGGCTTTTAGTCAAAATTATTATGGTCCATATTTTGAATATGGAGGAGAGAAGATATTAAATTCAGATATGATATTCTTTCCCCATAATTGGTTTTGTGTCAGAGATCCTGCCTCTAACCATAATGAATACAGAGAAGAATATGATAAGTCTGCTCTTCTTGCCCAAGAACTTTGTCAGGGAGGGAGGTTTCCAGTCACTATGCATCAGAAAAGAGACACAGGAGAGAGTCCGTATAGAAGTAGTGAATGTGAGAAATCATTCAGTAAGGATTTATACCTTACAAAACCTGAGAGGAAATATCCAGAGAAGCCTGATGTGCATAAGCGATTTGCAAAATCTATCTTTAAGAAATCAGAACTAAATTCTGACCAACCTAAAACAACAGCAGAATTGAAACCCTATGAATACAAAGAACGTAGGAAATTTTCCACTCAAAAGTCAGGTCTCAGAAGGCATCACAGAACTGACAAAGAACTGAAGTTTGACGAATGCAACAAATGTGGAAAATCATTTAGAATGAAGTCATACATCATTTCGCATCAGAGAACATACACAGGAGAGAAATCTTATGAATGTGACAAATGTGGAAATTATTTCAGACAGAAGTCAGAACTTACTGTTCATCAGAGAACTCATACAGGAGAGAAACCTTATGAATGTAATGTGCGTGAAAAGTCTTCCACCTGTAAGTCACACCTTACTGTTCATCAGAGAACACACACAGGAGAGAAACCTTATGAATGTAACAAATGTGGAAAGTATTTCAGATTAAAATCACGCCTTACTGTTCATCAAAGAAAACATACAGGGGAGAAACCTTATGAATGTAATGTGTGTGAAAAGTCTTTCACCCATAAGTCAGACCTTACTGTTCATCAGAGAACACACACAGGAGAGAAACCTTATGAATGTAATGTGTGTGAAAAGTCTTTCACCCATAAGTCAGACCTTACTGTTCATCAGAGAACACACACAGGAGAGAAACCTTATGAATGTAACAAATGTGGAAAGTATTTCAGATTAAAATCACACCTTACTGTTCATCAAAGAAAACATACAGGGGAGAAACCTTATGAATGCAATGTGTGTGAAAAGTCTTTCACCCATAAGTCAATCCTTACTGTTCATCAGAGAACACACACAGGAGAGAAACCTTATGAATGTAATGTGTGTGAAAAGTCTTTCACCCATAAGTCACACCTTACTGTTCATCAGAGAACACACACAGGAGAGAAACCTTATGAATGTAACAAATGTGGAAAGTATTTCAGACAGAAGTTTCACCATACTCTCCATCAGAGAATACACACAGGAGAGAAACCTTATGAATGTAATGTGTGTGAAAAGTCTTTCACCCATAAGTCACACCTTACTGTTCATCAGAGAACACACACAGGAGAGAAACCTTATGAATGTAACAAATGTGGAAAGTATTTCAGATTAAAATCACACCTTACTGTTCATCAAAGAAAACATACAGGGGAGAAACCTTATGAATGCAATGTGTGTGAAAAGTCTTTCACCCGTAAGTCAATCCTTACTGTTCATCAGAGAACACACACAGGAGAGAAACCTTATGAATGTAATGTGTGTGAAAAGTCTTTCACCCATAAGTCAGACCTTACTGTTCATCAGAGAACACACACAGGAGAGAAACCTTATGAATGTAACAAATGTGGAAAGTATTTCAGACAGAAGTTTCACCTTACTCTCCATCAGAGAACACACACAGGAGAGAAACCTTATGAATGTAATGTGTGTGAAAAGTCTTTCACCCATAAGTCACACCTTACTGTTCATCAGAGAACACACACAGGAGAGAAACCTTATGAATGTAACAAATGTGGAAAGTATTTCAGACAGAAGTTTCACCTTACTCTCCATCAGAGAACACACACAGGAGAGAAACTTTATGAATGTAATGTGTGTGAAAAGTCTTTCACCAGTAAGTCAGACCTTACTGTTCATCAGAGAACACACACAGGAGAGAAACCTTATGAATGTAACAAATGTGGAAAGTATTTCAGATTAAAATCACACCTTACTGTCCATCAAAGAAAACATACAGGGGAGAAACCTTATGAATGTAATGTGTGTGAAAAATCTTTCACATGTAAGTCAAACCTTATTGTTCATCAGAGAACACACACAGGAGAGAAACCCTATGAATGTAACAAATGAGGGACGTATTTAAGATTAATGTCACGTATTTAAGGTTACGGTCCATCAAAGAACACACAGGAGAGAAACTTTATGAATGTAACAAATGTGGAAAGTATTTCAGACAGAAATTTCACCTTACTGTTCATCAGAGAATACGCACAGGAGAGAGACCTTATGAATGTAACAAATGTGGAAAGTCCTTAATCCGGAGTTCATACCTCAGGAAGCATAAGAGAATCCACCCACATGAGAAACCTTAGGAATATGATAACTATGGAAAGACTCACCTGGAAGGAAAATAAGTTTGCATGATAGAACAAAAACCTGATAGAAGCCTTGTGAATGTAGCAAATGTGCAGCCTTTTAGCAAGAAGGCATAACTCATGGTTCCAAATTGAATGTACACAGGAGAAAAATCTTATGAATAAAAAATGTGGAAATTTTCGAGAAGTTATAGTTAAATTTTCATCGGAAAACACACAGGAGAAAATGAAACAAGTATCAAAAAAGTCCTTCACTTAGTAATCATGCAGGGATGAGTGTTTATAGAGCACAGACAAGAAAGACAAGGTATGAATAATACCAATGTAGAAAATCCCACTTCGGCAGCATAGCACAGTGTTTATCAGAGAACTGAATCTCATAGGAGAAAAGAAAACTTACAGGTCTAACAAATATGCAATTTTAATAGAAGTCAGTCCTCAGCACATCCAAGAACGTAATAAGGAGAGAAAATATGAGTATAATAAATGTAGACAAATATTTAGCCGAAGTTTCAGCGGTTTCTCTACATATTTCAGAGACCTAGAGACAAGACAGACTGTGGAGTGAACATTAGAGGACGTCTTTCAAGAAGAAATGAACCTTCAGCCAGCATTAGAGCACTCACACAAAAATGAAACATAGGGAAACCTTTGGCAGAAAACTCTGTAAATTATAGAGAAATCCCTCATGGCAGAATTAAGCTAGTTGTAAGGGGAAACCACTCACTGAGCCAACATTTCTCATCCTCTCATTGTGTAGAGTATGCCCCTTCATATTATTCAGGGGTTGGACCAAAGGGATGGGTATAAATTACTTCCAAGCTTGACAAAGAATTAAGATAGTAAAATTGTTGACTTGTGTCTTTTATATTGAGGAATGGATGTTCAAGGAAATTTAATAAACACTTCTCAGAAATAGGAGCTCTGGACCTTTGAGATTGAACTCAAATCATCCTGACTGGTTTGGTAGTGATAGATGGGGAAGAAATATCATGCTTTAATCCAAGGACATGAGAGCATCAATTTCTCCACTGCTCCCCAAAAGTTTTCCAGTATATGTGTGGTCTATGTATGTATTATAACACTATTACTATTCCAGTTCATTTTTTAATGGAAGGTCTGTTGGAAGATAATACTCTTTGTTTATTACAAAATGTGCACAAGAATAAAATCTGTCTCATCATCTTTCATCCCCAAGTTTATGAAACATTCCGAAAACCAGAAAGAATTCATATTTGGGAATACATTTTCTTTGTGTGTGGGTACAAGTCTTGTAGATTGAACTCAAAGCCTAGCCACATTCCTTAACTTCTTTTTCTCAAGGCTAAATTCTAGCACTAGAATCACAGTTCCATTTCTAGTTTCTTTGGTGGAAAAATGAAGACATGATTCTGAAGCAATTGGGTTTGGATGAGTAAAGCCAACATGATTTTACTACATGCTGTTTTCTATTTACTACTGATGAGTTTGTTGTGAATTTTTCACTTGTAAATCATGCTATTGTTCTTCTGAGTAATAAAACTAGTGTGGATATTGTGGAGAGTCTGTGCTTTCTCACTGTTATGGAGGGTGAAAATGAATTTCTCAAGAGGAGAATATAGTTTTTTCTAGTTCGAAATTCCTAGTTCTATAACAAATTATGAGTTATGGTTTTGCTAAATTTAATTCTCAAGCAAGTAAAAAAACTAGACTCATGGAAAAAATGATGGACAAAAGCTAGCTAGAATACTTACAGATATCCATGTGATTATAGAGATAAGCAGAAAGAGGTAGGACTGTGCTAGATATTTGGTAGGGTAAAATACAGGCAAAAATGATCCTTGTGGGCTGCCTGGTGTCACATGACAGGGGTGTCTGGTTGGAAAGAATTGGTCCAGGTGCTCTGAGGGAAGCCCAGTGAAGAGGGGGGGCATGAAGGTGGCTTTCACAATAAAATTCCTTAGATGTTTTTTGAGTCCTACAAACATCCCCCCTTACGTGTCCAGGATAGGGGACACTACATCATGCTATATGTCTGTTCATGTCTGGACTCCTGTTTACAAAAAAGTTTCTTCTTGTTGGCAGTTTTTTTTGTTTTGAACTGACTATGTGTTTCTACCATGATTAGGCAAAGTATTACTGCTAAAATTACAAAACCTTTAAATGGCCAATTTTAGCATTTAAGAGTGCTCTATAATCTGTGTACAAACGTCTCTGTCTGTGTATATGAAAAATATGTAAATAGTAATGGTTCCAAAGTTACCAAGTATTCTGCTTGCTAAAAATCTTTGTCAGTGGAAGCTGTCGTTCAATCTGAATTGCTTTGTGACCTGACTATAAGCCAAATAAAAAAGCAGGCAGTTTTAAAAGGCCATGGGAAAGGAGTTAGAAAAGATGGTTTCCTTTCCAAATTCAATGAAATTGGTAATTAAGTTGGCTGTGATTTATGTTATTTCTTATGTCTATCTATGCTAAGATTAAATATTGTACCTCTGACCATGACTGGTAAACTAATCCTAAGGTTTTAATTCTCTGTTTCCTCCCCTGTACACTGATCAACTCCCTTTATAATCAAGGGACCACAGTGTGTCAAGATGCAGTTTGCTCCTATGCATGGGAAATACCCATGTAACAGAACAAAGTTGTCACAGCTGCCTAAACCAGTGACACCAGCCTGCAAAAGCCAGTGTGGTCTTTCCCCAGTGGTCTTTAACTAGTGCATATAGAATTTTGCAGGTAACCAGCAAGAGATGTGACAGTCCATACACACTGGGAGATGCCACATCCTTGCCTAGACTCCAGCCTTGCTGAATCACACATGATGAAAATCCTGCGAATTTGCGGTAAAAAGAATAAAAAACAAGCTATTTAAGATATTTGTTTCTGGATCGAAAAAAAAGGTATTTGTTTCTATAATGTTAATCACCACCATGTTAGACCATTAACGGTGTATGAGTAAAAAAATGTAAATTGACTTACCTCTAACAGGCAAGAGATACTAAGTCTTGATTCTTGGTACAGAGGTACTGCATCAAAATAAAGTGCTAATTTGCTAAATGTAACTCATACTGTAGTAAAAAATGGCCAGTTTAAACCTTCAGCCAAGAGGTAAAGAGTGTTGCCCAGTGTTTCAATGAAAAATTTAATGCAAAAAGAAAATGACTTTTCAAAAAGATTTAAAAATAGCCTCCCTTTTGTCAGAAATTTGTGACGTTGTGGGGAGAAGCAGGCCTCCCAGAAAAAGGAAAGTTTAAAAGGAAAAATTGTCCTAAAGGTTGATTTCAAAGTAGAAAATAAAAATTAGGATTACCAAAATGATTTTTTAACCTACTTTGCCATTATACGATTTTTATATCACGTTCCAAAAGGCCCACAATTAAGGACAGAGGACAAGTTTGTCAGGTCGAATGTTGGCCCGGAATGAGTTCAAGGTAAGACCATGCTTTTAAATCTCCTTCCAGTGCCCATCGTTGTTGCTTTTATTTGGAACAATTGTGGCCATAAGTAAAGACTCATTAAGCTGAAAATTGGTGTGAAGCCAGGCTGGGCAGACAAAGGTACCTGTGAGATTGACATCTCTAATATGCCAGCAGAGTGCTCAAAAGCGGAGTAGGTTTGGAGTTCCAAGTGGCAGAGGGCTACTCTTGATCTGGAGAGTTGAGGGACATTACTCAAACCCTGAGTTAAAGTCCAGCAAGCAATGAAAGAAACTACTAAACAAGTATTTATCCCACCATCGAGAAAAGCATTCCTGGAACCCCATCAATGTTGGAACATTCAGAGGCAGTAAGCCACTGCTCATTGGATGGCAGAAATGGTATCAGATCCTGGAGTCGCTTCTGCATGGACCTTCAAAGCTTGATCAGAGTCTGGAAGTCATGGGAAGATAATTTTTAGGCATGCCTAATGCCCATGTCTGTCTGACTTGGCAGGGACTTGCCAGTCATCTATGGTACTGGGTTATAAAAACTAAAGTTGTAAAATGTGAGGGATAATTGAAATCCCAAATGCTCTGTATCTGCTCAAAGTCCTAAATGACAATCACTTTTGAGCTGGCCCAGCCACATTAATTTATCCGTTAAGGAAAAGTGGTTGTGACCTGAGATTAGGTCCCTAATGAGATTTGTCTAAAGGCCTACAGGGGCAGTCATTTTTGGAACCACTGCAGATCAGGCTCCTCAGTCAACCAGAAAAATGCATTTACAAACCAAGATGTTAAACAAGATATGCTGCTATAGCCCAAGAAAGGGTCTGTACATTTATAAAAAGTTACATGTTGTATGACTTTAAACATGCTGCCCACAGGCAACGGCCAGTATTTAGAATGTCAATCAATTGTAGTTTAAAATATCTACTGGGTTTTCCTACAAAATTCTGACAAGCAATTGTTAGTCAATTATTAACAAGTTATAGGTAACCTCTATATCATTGATCTCCTTGTTTCTTGAATTGGAATTATAAAGGGCTTTTATGACAAAGATTCCTTTTGCCTCAACTCAGAGCCATCCTGGGCACAAAGAATCTGTCTAAAACAGTATTTCCCAGCTACTCAACCAAGAGCCAGGCTGGAGACATGGCTCAAGAGACTCTCACCTCCAAGGAACTATTAGGTGGTAGAGCATTAGCCTTGAGCAGAAGGGCTCAGGAAAAGTGCCCAGACCTTGAGTTCAAACCCAGTCAATGCCAACTAGGACAACCTATCCCAGCAACAGACATTGAGAACCCCCAGGACAAATTTAGTCCAGATAATGGAAAAATATGTAGAGGAGTAAGAGGAGATTACTTCCTAAATGGAGTTACTTTATGCTTGCCCTTTCAAAATTAATCAGAGCAGGGAGATCAAGAGAAATAGTTGCTTGTCCACCTAATGTCCATACCTGTCTAACTTGTTAGTGGACAGAAAGTTCCAGTCTTGCTTTGTTCCCTGCTATTTGTATTTATAGTAGCCTCTGACTGGTACTTTCAAGCAGTCCATTATGTTCTCTGCTAACTGGTTGCCCAAAAGACCTTAGGCACCCTCTTTCTGCTTTTCTGCCCGAGTATTTCTCCTCCGCGGTGATGGGCCACAACTGGGATTATGCTCCAAATAGAACTTTTCCAGCCCAAGGCCAATATGTATTCTCCTATGCCATTTGTGTTAACGTTTAACTTGTTACCTTGCTAACTTGTTACCTTGTCGATTTTTGCCAGATCTTTCCAAAAGTCTCTTTTAACAGGATAACAGCCCTCACCCAGCACACCACCTGGGAACAAGTCAAGGCCATCCTGTTACTACAGACAACTGGAGACATTATTTGGCCAAGCAATAAAGCAGGAACCCCTTACTACTTTGCCCATTTACAGCAGGAAGACACTCTAGAAGAAACTACCTCCACCCATATCCCCCGGCCTGGTACCACTATTTTATTAAACAACAATTGTGGAATGTAAGCATTATGCCTTCTTATGGTCCTCAGATCCACCCAGACCTGAGTTCCTCCCAACCCTGAAGTTCCCACCATAGAGCTGCCCCCTCCCTCTCTCTGCCCAGACCCATCTAAGCACCCACCTACCTCACTTCCTGCCACAGACCCACCTCATACCTGGATAGGGACAGATGCCATGTGCTCCATCTCCCAGGACAATATGGCTTCTTTAATAAACCTTATAATAATCTTTCTCCAGTGCCTGCCTTCCTATGTGTGGTCACCTGGGATGAATGTGAAGGATCCTTTCATCTTATAGAGACCCAGTCCCTGCCACAGTCCCTAACTCACTGAGAACCACACAAGCTTCAACACACTCTGTCCACTTCACTGTCCTGATGACATCACTTCTTATGACCACTTCCCCAGGATCCTCCAAATCAAAGGGACAAAAATATCAGTATGCTCTTTCTCTCTCACTGTACTCTGAAAACCCATCAATAATTTCTGGATTTCCATGGCTAACATTCTCTATTTGGACATCAATATAAATAAAAAGATAATGCATAATTTCGGTTTCGTGAAATTCTATCACTATATTTATCTTTCCTTTTGTTTATGTTGGTAGTTAGCTTTAAACTCATGGTGCTTTAATTCTTGGCTTTTATGTTCAAGCTTGACACTCCCCTCATGCCACATATTGTATCACGAGTCCCCTTGTCTAATAAAGGCAGTGAAGGGGTGGCCCCTGTTATATTTATTCTTCCGAGATGTTTACAAAAACTACATTGGAATAACTATGATATTTTAAATAGAAAAAAATATATATGTATATATTTTTGTCAATTGTGGGGCATGGACTCTGGGCCTGGGCTTTGTCCCTCAGCTGTTCATCTCAAGGTTAGCACTCTAACACCTGAGCCACAGCACCACTTCTGTATTTTTATTTATGTAGTATTGAGAAATCAAACCCAGGGCTTCATGTATGTGAGGCAAGCACTCTACCATTGAGCCACCTTCCCAGCCCTATAAAAATGTTTTAAAAAATAGTTTCATCGCAGATCCTTAAATAAAAACTTAGTAATTTAATGGAATTTAGTTGCACATTAAAAATGAGTAAAACATTGCAGAATTTTTTAAAAGATGAGGAATATAGATTAAGTAACAATGAGCAGTCTCATGTGTAAAAGCAGCGTTCAAAATTCTCAGGACTTTGGACATGCAGCTGAGCATGTCCCAACTGTTCACAAATATGAACCTATTGGCGCTGAGTGACAGTTTGAGTAGAAGTCAAAATTTTATTCATCATCTCATCATCATGGTACATGGTCATCATAGAATGTTCACATTGAGCTCCTGATACAAGACACAATTCCATAGACTATTTTTTCAAAACGTGAATGCCACAATCTCATGTTACTAGAATGTATAATTATACAATTATTTTAAAATGACAAAAATTAAGCAGCAATCAAATTATACTTTCACTGATTATGAAAATTTCAATGTAAATTAAGGATATAGGTGACATGTAACAAAATAAAATTGTATTAGAGGAAACTCCATGTCTGCAGAGCCGTGGGAGCCTGTTAGCTGGGAGATCCAGGGACAGAGTCTTAGCCTGCCTCACAGATATTCCATGGATATTTTATGTTGGAATCATGTATTTCTGTGGAACAG
Source organism: Dipodomys merriami (assembly GCF_024711535.1). NCBI lineage: Eukaryota > Metazoa > Chordata > Mammalia > Rodentia > Heteromyidae > Dipodomys > Dipodomys merriami. The sequence goes on along the minus strand of NW_027204004.1, from coordinate 1,643,257 downwards.
TCGATCTTTGATTTCAGCACCAGGTCTGCTCTTGAGACGAAGTTTTGACCCAATTAATTCCAGGTAAGGGCAAAAATGGCTCACATTCCATTATTTGTAAAGTGAACTGCTGTTTGCTCTCATTATTTTTGCTACACATTTTATTTGTATATAAATGTTTTAGCCAACCTAAGAACAAATGTAGAAATAAAAGTGCAGTAAATATGAACTCCTTGATATTCATTACTAATGTATATCAAGCAGAGCATTAAACAAAAAACCCTATGTATTGAATTGGTTTTTGGAATTTGTTTTTTGCTTTTGTAATTTTTTTTTCTTTTCTGATACGTGCCTCAAATACAAATACTCTTAAAAAAAGTAGTGAACAGGGAAATAACTTGAGCTGATGGCTAGCTTTGTTTAATGTTTTTTTGAAATTTTCATGAACGATCCAAGCATAATTGTTAAGAACACATGTATTAAGTTCATGTAAGTGGAATAAAAATTTTTTTGAATAGATTTTTTCAACTACTTTTTCTACAACTTTTTATATAAACAATCTTTTAGTTTTGAATCTCCTCTAAAGAAATTGTACATTATTAAAAAGTTGCTCCTTAATCCCTTTTGGATGACATTGGACTTTTACCAAGTTAAAGTGCAAAGTTTATCATAACTACAAAACATAACATAAACATAACAGAAATACATAAAAAGAAAAATCTAACTACTGGCAACCTCCCATATTCCAACTCTTCCCCCCAACTCAAAAACATTATTTTCCCTTTGAAGCAGGGAAAATTGATTGGAAAAGTAATATATTCAAGTTAACACTTTAGTATCAGTCATTTTCTAAATTAAGAACCCACAATGTTCTTGGCCAATCATGACAGTGCATATTAACTTTAACTTCTGTGCTTCCAAGACAGTTTTGGCTTTTGAAAGTTTCTTGATACAGTTTGCCTTCAATTTTGGTCATTCTGTTTGTCAGGTGCATGGGATTATCTTCCTTTTTTTAGCCTTCTGTCTTGTCACCAACCATTCCTCATTGATGGCCATGTACTTGGGAAAAGGCCACATGAACTTTCTGGCTCTACTCACAGTCTAAAAACACTTGCTTCCTTTTCTTGACTCCCACAAACTATTTCCAACATCCTCTACTGCGGCACATGTCTCCTTAGTTGATGCGATTTTGTATCTCCTATAAATTCTATCCTGAATGGGCTGTTTGTCATTTTTGCCTTTAAGTCTTTCCTGTAAGTTCTTCCAGAGCAGGGACAATATTTTCTGTATGTTATATTGTGTCTAGTACACTATAAATGCTCAATAAAGAGTGATGATCTGAGGGAAAAAATCTGCTTTCTTTATTTGAATTATCAGCCATACCAATTACTATTCTTGAGTTTGATATAAACACACAAATATATTGCTTTGGGGTTAGCTGTAAGATTACATTTACATAATTTGAAATATAAAAATCAATGCTATGTACAAATCAATACAAACTCATCCAGTTAATTGAATTCACCCAGACTCCTTCATAACACCTGTAAACTTATCAGATCTTTTGCACAAGTTTTGCCCCTTCTGACTAAGCTCATCTCAGAAGAAGCCATGAGGGAACAGGTCACAAGGCCCATATCAGGGCCTTAAACATAAACACAAAGGAGGTGGTGAGATCCATTTCCAAAGGAGGGATATCAATAAGATTATTAAATTATTCGGGACTGAAAAACGAATAAATGAAAATCTCTACAAAGAAGGGGAGTAAATAGAAAGGAATTTAGTTCATTCAAAAACTAAAAGCACAGTTCACCTTGATGTGAATAGTTTCTCTGACATATCAGCGCCCTCAGCAAGGATTCCTGATTCTTTTATTCAGCTTCTTCCTCCATTATAAACTCCAAATATGTAACCCACAAAATGGAAAACAAATGCTGCTCATTGTGAATTATTCAAGGAAGCCTCAGGACATAGTATTTGTCCAGACACCTGTGGTTCAGACCTGTCCTCCTATCCAATCTGGAGGCTGAGTTCTGATTCTGAGGGTTCGAAGTGAGCCTGAGATAGGGAGGTTATTGAGATAAATTTTTTAACTCATCACGAAAACGCCTGAGGAGGAAATGAGGCTCAAGTGCTAGATTGCTCATCTTGAGCAAAAAAGTTCAGAATAACACAAAGGCCTTTAGTTCAAGCCTCAGGATCAGCATTAACACAAACAAAAACGCTTACTAAGTACCAGAAAAAACAATACATGTAAATAAAATATATCTAAAGCTGTTGATCACAGGTGGTTCATGCCTGTAAACCTGATATCTGAGCATTGAGCTTTAAAGGCAGCCAGGACAAAATATCCCAGGCGAACTTATCAACAAGTAATCATCAAAATGTGGGAAATGGAATTTGTGATGTGGCTCAAGTCATAGAGCAGTAAACATGGGAAAAGAAGCTCAGGAATAGCACCCAGAGAATGAGTTCAATCCCTCATATTGGATATTTAACTGTGATGTATGCACATGTATACCAGTTGTAGTAAATGTGCATAGTTGTGCAAGAGGTACACTATTAATAAATGCTCATAGATGCAATAAATGAGATTTTTGTGATGGGGCTGTGTAGGTATTTCTCACTTTAAATTTTTTTTACTAAATATTCCACTTCATTTGATTTGAGGACAACAGAGAACTCATTTTAAATAACTTTAGTAAGCCAAGTTTGTTTGAGAAACTTATACATAATAACTTACGAGGTAAGACAAGAATTTCCCTAGTTTGACAGCAACTCAGGCTGCATACTAAGGCCTTGCCTCCAAATTCTTCATCTATCTATCTATCTATCTATCTATCTATCTATCTATCTATCTATCTATCTATCTATCTATCTATCTATCTTTCTATCTATCTATATCTACTGTCTATCTATCAATCTTTTGTCTGTTTCTTTATATGTGTGTGTTTCTGAGTTTTTGTATGGATGTGTGTATATATTTATGTTTATATAGATATATATCCATATATATAAGCATATACACTTACTTATATACACAAATAATGTACTGCTAGATTCGTGAAAAGAATGTTCACAGCCATGGTGAACCAGGATTGTGCTTAGTATCTTCTTCTTTCTCTTTCAATACATATTGGTCCAAATAGAAGTAGACATGTTTTTATGAAACTGAGCATTTGAAAATTAAACTTATTTTGCACTGCAACACACATGAAAGAAAGAAACAGATAAAACAGTGGCTTTTGCCTCTAAGTCTAGATACTCATGAAACTGACATGTGAGGATCAAGGAATAGGGGACGCTGAGATAGAAAAGCCTACAAGACTTTAGTTCCAATTATCCAGCAAAAATATGAGTAGGAGGCATGGGTTAAGACTTGGAGAGCTAGTTATGAGCAAGGAAATTCACCAAGCACAAAACTGGTTTAAAAAAAGAGGAAAGAACCTACCATTAAAGCAAAGTAAATTTTAAAAAACGATATCTGCAACAGAAAGTTTGCACAGATTTTTGTATCATAAAAATTCTCCAGCATTTAGGTGTTCAGTAACAGTATAAGGACTTTAATTATTTGAATGTTATTACAAATTCCACTAAATGTAGGATTAAAACATGGCCTAACAGACTGCAGGATGGGACAACATCTTTGCCTGTTGCATATTTGATAACCTAGATACAAAGAGAGCACAAATAGCTAAACTCTCAAAGAACCAATCATCCAATTAATGAACCGGCAAAAGAATGGAAGAGACAAGAGAGAACTGAGCTCCAAAAGAAGTACAAATGAGTACAAAGTAGATGAAGCAGTGCTCAGCATTCCTGGCCATAAGAAAATGGAAATCAAAAGGACATTGTCATTTCATCTCATTCCAGTCAGAGTGACAATCAGCAAGTAAACAAGAACAACTGCTAGTGAGGATCGCAGGAAAAGGAACCATAAGGTTCCTATTTGTTTGAGTATAATTTAGTGTAACCACTAGGGGAAAAAACTGGCACTGAAGTCCCTCAAATATCAAAAAAATAGAAGTCCTAGAGGATCCAGCAATACTAACCATGCATGTGAAAGAATTTATGTAATGATAGAATAGAGGTGCCTATTTGTATTGCTGCACTACTCCTAATAGCCAAACTGGAAGGAGTCTAGAAACACTAGATGAGTAGATAAAAAAATGGGGCTTAGACCTTCAGGTAATTTATATCTTGTATCTTATTCCTTCTGTTAACAATAATATGATTTCAGAACTATCAATATCCAGGTTGCAGAGGCATACGGTGTGTCTCTCATCAAATAGAAGAAACCAGGGCCCAAGGGTTTTGAAATATGTCTGAGCCTAGTGTTAGTGAGATACAAAAACAGACAACTTGTCTCAGGAAACTGCAATCTATACAGTTAGCAGAGGTGAATGTGAAGTTTTTAAACAGTGGAAATGATTGAGTACTCTAGAATATTTCACAAAATTACAGGCAATCCATGTATAGTTGTTATTTGAATGAGCAGATTTTATTACTGAATGTAAGGTATATATCCTGGAGACCATACCTCTGACACAACTTGAGGAGTTGGACATTTCCTGATTAGGCGATCTCTGCTTGTCTTGGTCACTTGAATGCAAAGAATCACAACTCAACTTCCTTGTCGGTATTATGGTTTTGTGGTAATTCTCATCCTGGTTGGCACGAGGATGAAATGAAAAAACTACATTTACAGGAGATTGGAAATTAGATTTTCAAAATACCAGGAAGTGGATACTTAAGAGGGGTTAAGTAGGGTTCTGGGGAAATTGGTGAAGAAATGAAGAGAAGAAAAGGGTTGTGAATACAGTCAGGAATCCAATGTATAACTTGCAAAGTGAATAAGAGAGAAGGGTCATAAAGGAAAGATTATGAGAATATTGACTACATTGTATTCATTAACTGATTTATTAAATAGCAACTGTTTTATTCAACTGCTTAAGCAAAATTAAACCAAAAAATGAAAATGAGGCATACATACATAGTGTACATTTATTCAGCTATAAACAAGAAAGACACTTTTCATTTATTGTCAAAAGTCTACAAATGGCTATCAACTTCTTACTTCAAATAAGTTAGGTTTATATGTGCAACAGTTATGTGTTTTTGCTCTTCTAAGTAATTGAATCTTAAAAATATTCACATGCCTGTTGGTCATGGCCAATAGACACATGAAGAAATGCTCAACTTCCCTAGCCATAAAAGAAATGCAAACCAAAACACCATTGAGATATCACCTCACCCCAATTAGAATGGCTATAAAGAAGTACTCTAATAAGAGCAAATCCTGGAGGGGATGTGGACAGAAGGGAACCCAACTGCATTGTTGGTGAGAGTGGGAATAGTATGGAGGTTTCTCAAAAGACTGCATATAGAACTTCCTTATGACCCAGCAATCCCACTTTGGGCAGACACCTAAATGATCACAAAGAATACCATACTAACGCTACCAGCACAGCGATGTTTATTGCAGCATTATTTACCATAACTAAGATATGGAACCAATCCAGATGCCCCTCAGTAGCCGAATGGGTCAAGAAAATGCCTCCATCAGAAAGAATGACATTGCCCCATTTGTTAGGAAATGGAAAGACTTGGAAAAATTTATCATAAGTAAAGTAAGGCAGGTCCAAAGAAACGTAGATCCCATTGTTTGTCTTATTTGCAATAACTAGTCTGTCTGAGACAAGAAGAAACACTCAGAGAATTGATGTTATGCGAAATGAATTCCAATAAGAATTCAAAGTGTTTTTCATTATTGCTATTGTTTCTAACACATTTATAAGTTCTTTGTTGCTTTGTGTGTCCTTCCCCCACAGTATAACCCTTGTTTTCAGTGTATTTGATGTTGGTGTAGTTTGTGGAGGGGATGGGAAAAAAACAGTTTGTTTAAATAGGGATACCGGTGGACCCACTGAAAAAATGAGAGGTATAAGACATTATGTCGAAAAATGAACTTTACAACTTTGGTGCTGTGGGAGAGGAGGGTAGGGGAGAGCGGGTGAATATGGGAAGGGATAGGAATGGGATACAAAAGACGCAGCAACAATGATTGATAAGAAATGGACTCCTTACCGTGCTCATGTAATTGTAACCCCTTTCTACAGTATTTTCACAAAAAAATTCAAATGCATACCTACATATGCAATATGTTTAATATAATTTTTTTTTAATTTTGTTAATATTTATTTTACTGTTAATATGCTGTACAGAGGGGCTACAGTTACATGAGTAAGGTACATTTCTTGTTGAACATGTTCCCCACTCCATTGTTGTTCTCACAGTATCCCTTCCCGCCTATCCCACTCCCCCAAGTTGTAAAGTTCATTTTAGACAGAGTATCTTGTGAGTATCATTGTTGCAATGGGTCATCCTTTGTATTTCTTTTTTTTTAAAAAATTATTTTATTTGTGAAGATACTGTACAGAGGGGTTACAATTACATGGGCAGCATAATGCGTACATTTCTTACCAAGCATTGCAACCTCCTCCTTTTGTTTACCCTTCACATCCGTTCCCAGCCTCCCCCTCCCCCCAATCCCAATATTTCTCCTTCCCCTCCCTCCCACCCCCCTGCACCAACGTTGTAAACCTCGTTTTGAACATGACAACTTGTACTTCTAATTGTTGCAACAGGTCCACCTGTATCTTTAAACAACTGGTTTTTCCCCATCTCAACCTCAAGTTATACTGACATCAAATATAGTGAAAGCAGGAGTTATACTGTGGGGGAGGGACACACAAAGCAACAAAAAATAATCTTATAAGTGCATTAGAAACACATGCTTGAAAGAAAAAAACATTAAGATACATATCTAAGGGTTCATTTTCCTGACATCACATTAACTGACCTTTTCCGCTTGACTCATAGATATACTAGATATTGCAAATAAGGGAAACCATGGGACCTATGTTTCTTTGGGCCTGGCTTACTTCACTTAATATAATTTTATCCAAGTTTTTCCATTTCCTAACAAATGGGGCAATGTCATTCTTTCTGATGGAGGCATAGAATTCCATTGTGTATATATACCACATTTTCTTGATCCATTCATCTACTGAGGGGCATCTGGGTTGGTTCCATATCTTAGCTATGGTAAATAATGCTGCAATAAACATAGTTGTGCTGGTAGCTTTAGTGTGGTCTTGTTTGTAAACATTTGGGTAAATGCCCAAAAGTGGGTTTGCTGGATCATAGGGGAGATCTATGTGAAGTCTTTTGAGGAACCTCCATACTGCTTTCCAAAGTGGTTGAACAAGTTTACATTCCCACCAACAATGAAGTAAGGTTCCTTTCTGTCCACATCCCCTCCAGCATCTGTTGTTGTTAGAGTTCTTGATTTTTGCCATTCTAACTGGGGTGAGGTGATATCTCAGTGTTGTTTTGATTTGCATTTCTTTTATGGCTAGGGGTGTTGAACATTTCTTCAGGTGTTTATTGGCCATCCTTCTTTCGTCTTCAGAGAACTTTCTCTTTAAGTCTTTTGCCCACTTATGTATTGGGCAGTTGTTTCTTTGAGGATTTGTTGTTGGGTGGTTTAATTTTTTGAGTTGCAAGTATATTTTAGATATGAGACCCTTGTCCATTGTATGGCTAGTAAAGATCTTCTCCCAATCTTCTTTATCTGATAAGATTTGCTAAGGGTCTGTCAATTTTGTTAAGTTTTTCGAAGAACCAACTCTTTGTTTTGTTGATTCTGTCTATAGTTTTTTTGGATTCTAATTCATTTAATTCTGATTTAATTTTGATTATTTCTTTCTGTCTATTGGATTGGGGTTTATCTTGCTGCTCTTTTTCAAGGAGGTTTAGATGTGTCATTAAATTGTTAGTTTCAGATCTCTCCAATTTGTTGATGTAGGAGCTCAGAGCTATAAACTTGCCTCTGAGTACTGCCTTTGCTGTGTCCCAGAGGAGCTGGTAATTTGTGTGTTCATTTTTGTTGAATAGCATGAACATTTGAATTTCCTTTCTAATCTCTTCCATGACCCACTCATGATTCAGCAGTGTGTTGTTCAGCCTCCATGTGATACCGGACTTTCTTTGGTGGCTTTTGGTGTTGAGTTCTAATTTTATTCCCTTGTGGTCAGAGAGAATGCAAGGTATAACTTCAATGTTTCTGAATTTAGACAAGTTTGCTTTGTGGCCTAAAATGTGGTCTATTTTAGAAAACGTTCCATGTGCTGCTGAGAAGAACGTGTATTCTGATGCTGCTGGGTGAAATGTTCGGTAAATGTCTGTTAAGTCTAGTTGATCTATGCAGCTGTTTAGATCTGCGGTTTCTCTGTTGAGTTTTTGCTGAGTTGATCTATCTAGTGTGGAGAGTGGTGTGTTAAAATCCCCAACAATTAATGTCTTTGTATCTATATGGGATTTGAGGGAAAGTAGTGTTTCTTTGATAAATTTGGGTGCTCCATTGTTGTCGAATAGATATTTAGAATTGTAATATCCTCCTGAAGGAGAGATCCTTTAATCAGTATGTAGCGACCTTCTTTATCTCTTCTCACGAATTTTAATTTGAAGTCTATTTTATCTGATATTAGGATTGCAACTCCCGCCTATTTATGGGGGCCGTTTGCTTGGTAGATTTTGTTCCAGCCTTTAACATTGAAAATGTGATTGTTTTTATGGGCAAGATGTGACTCCTGAAGCCAGCAGATAGAAGGGTCTTGGTTTTTAATCCAACTAGACAGTCTATGTCGCTTAATTGGAGAGTTCATTCCACTAACGTTAAGAGATAGGACTGAGAGGTCTTTGGGAGTTCCTGCCATGATATCCATGTTCTTGTGGGCTGTAAAAACTGGATTCTTCCTATGGTTCTTGGATTCTCAGTTTGGATGCAGTTTCTTGGCCTTTATTGTGGTCTTGTTGGTTTTCTATGTGTAGGACATCTTTAAGAATCTTTTGTAGGTCTGGTTTGGTGGAGATGTATTGTTTCAATTTTTCTTTGCTATGGAAGGTTTTTATTTGGCCTTCAGTTATGAAGGAGAGTTTAGCTGGGTACAGTATTCTTGGTTGATAGTTGTTTGTTTTTAGGGCATGGCATACTTCATTCCATGCTCTTCTTGCGTTGATTGTCTCTGCTGAGAAATCTGAGGTGATTCTGATTGGTTTCCCTTTATAGGTGATTACCCTTTTCTCCTTGACAGCTTGAAGGATCTTTTCCTTGGTCTGAGTTGATCCTATGTGGATTATAATGTGATGGTTTGATGTCCTCTTCTGGTCTGGTCTATTTGGGGTTCTAAAAGCTTCTTGTATCTGAATAAGCCTATCTTTTTTTATGTTTCGGAAGTTCTCTGCTAGGACCCTGTTAAACAAATTTCCTAGACCATTAACTTCTGTTTCTAGGTGCTCCTCTACACCCATTATCCTTAGATTAGGCCTTCTGATGGTGTCTTCCAGGTGTTGGATAGACCTATCATATTTCTTGGACTTGTCTTGGATGGTTGTATGTTCTTTCTCTATAATATCTAGGCTGTCTTCAATCCCTGAGATTCGATCTTCTGCATGGTCTAACCTGCTGTCAAGACTCTCTACTTTTTTTTTTATCTCTTTTCCTTCTAATTGGTCAGCTTTGATGGCTTCAAGCTCTTTGTTGAAGCTCTGTTTTAGGTCTTGTATGAATTTCTTTACTTCCTTAATTTGGTGTTCTGTGTTTGTTCTCAGATCACTTAGTTGATTGGTTATGGTTTCTTTGGACTCCCATTCCTTCTGTTGGGTTCCATTTAGCATTCCCTTTGTGGTCTCCCTGACTTCCTTCAGCTCTTTGTTAATGGATTCCATGAATGCCTTTAGTGATCTTTGTGTATTCTCTACCTGGTCTCTCAATTCCTGAATTACTCTTTGATTAGCTTCCTCCCGTCTGTGGGATTCCTGCAGTCCTCTTTTTCCCCTTCTTGGGATTCCTGCAGTTCTCTTTGAGTGTTCTCTGCCTGCTCACGCCATTCCTCCCTTTCTCTTTGAGTATTCTCAAGTTGTTCACACAAATTCTGTATCAGTTTTTGAGTAGCTTCCTCACACTTATGTTATTCCTGTATAAACTTCTGGGATGCTTCCTCTCTCTCCCTATCACACTCATACAGAGTCCTTTGTACATTGTCAAACTTCTCATTTATCATGTTTGCTAGTAGTGTTTGTAGAGCTATTTGGGAACTCTCCTTTGGATTATTCTTTATCTGTTCTAATCCCTGATTATCAGGACTGGGAATTGAGATACCCGAATTTGCCATTTTTCTTGTGTTTTTCCGGCTTACTCTGCCCATTTGAGATGAAGATAGCACCAGTTTTGTGCTAGAACACTATCTTAAGGCAACCATCAACCAAAGTTTGCATTTGTACAGTCAATAGTCTACAGATACAATCTAGTTCAACAGATACATCTATTCAACATCGAACAACTATATGTTAAAGGACTTCGAAGTGCAGAAAAGAATTTGGAAAACCCGAAATTATTAGGATTAGGGAGAGATATGGGTAAAAATAGGAATAGATTGGTGTGGGGAGGCACAGGGAGAGTTAACTATGTCCTAATCATAATGCAGGAAATGGGTTGGGTAGGATGCAAGTAGAGAGAGAGAGAAAAGGAAGAGACGGAAAGGGGAATGAAAAGAGACCAGAAAAAAAATAGAAACGTAAAAATTAATGTTATTATAGAGATTAAAAGACCATCTCTTTAGAGAGGAATGTGAATATGTTGACAGAAAGGGAGGGACATAGAGGAGATGTGAAAAACTTTAAGGATGGGAAATGGAGAAGAAAAGATCAGAAGTTCAGTAGCGCTAGACAAAAAACAAAAAGATGATTAAGAAAGAAAGAAAAAGAGAAAGAAGAGAAGAAGAGAAAGGAAAACGCTCATTCACATATTCCTAAAATAAAAATTATAAGAGGAGAAAAAAAAAAGCTATTGGAAAACAATTATTTTTTCAGAAGAGGCAAAAATTAAATATTATTAAAAGTTTTAGAAGAGAAAAAAATTATATATATATATATATATATATATATATATATATATATGGTAACAAAAAAACAAAAAACAAACGAAAAAAACAAAAGAAGAAGAAGAAAAAAAAAGTCTTTTGATTTTTATTTTTGTGTGTGGGAAGAATCCTGTATCTCCCTTTTGTCTGTAGCCAGCCTCTTGTTGGAGTCTCTGGTCAGCTTGAGGTCCTGTGGCTTGATTGGTTTCTTAAGTCGATTTGTTGGAAGAGGCAGAAAAATGCTCTGCTTTACCCAAGATTTTGAGATCCCCTTCCCAGGTTAGTTTTCTGGGAGATTGATCAGCTTTGAGAATCACAAAAGAGGGGGATGCAGTGATGAGGCTAGGTTCTGGGTAGAGTTGAGGCCTTTCAACAAACAGTAGCTTATCCCTGGGGCTATTTTGTGATAAAACTCACAGTGCCCAGCCTGGAGCCATTCTCAGGGTTTCTGTTTTTCAATTGATTGTGGTGGCTGCTAGAGGGAGGGGCAGCTTCTGGCTCTGGTTACCCAGTGGGGAAAGCCACTCCAATGGCTGGCGCCTGAGCTGGGTGACGTTTCCCTGGATGGAGCTGAGTCTGGCAGGTCACTTCGGCGTTAAGTTCTTGTGACCTGCTAAATGACTCGTTTTATTCCAAGGCCTGAGCTGGAGCTAGCAGCTCCTCCGAGCTTTGTCGGTATCCAAGATGGAGATCACCGGTGCTGGGGGGGGAGGGGTGGCCTTCCCCTCTCTGCTCCCTGAGAAGGAGTGAGGACGTCGGGCTTGTACTCACGCCGAGTCTTGGATCCTGGGTCGTCTCTGGTCTGCAAACTGCAGGATGAAGAAGTCTTTTCCTTGTCGGTTCTTGTTGGGGTTGAGTAGAATCTGCTAGTCCCCTGCATCTGGCTCCTTCGTCCCAGACTCTCTGTGTCTCAGGTATGACCCCACGGCGGTGGTCGCCACCGCGACCCTGCCGCCGCAGCGGCAGCTGCTGGCAGGCGCTCAGATGTGTCTTTTTGCCTTGGCTTCCCCTGTCTTGTCTAACTCTCTGTTCTGTGATGGCACACTTGGTGTGATTCTCTGGCTTAGGACTGTTCACTGGAACTCTAAAACTGCTTTCTATGTGAGAGCTTGTTCAGATTCCAGCTTCTCCTCTGCCATCTTCCTGGAACTCCCGCATTTCTTATTTTTTGAAATTTCTATTCAGATCATTTACCCCTGCTTGTGTTTTTGCCAGTCCTGGGTCTTGAACTTGGCCTTGGCACTGTCTCTGAGCTTCTTTTGCTTGAGGCACTCTACCACTTGAGCCACAGTTCCACTTCTGGCTTTTCTATGTATATGAAACTGAGGAATCAAATCCAGAGCTTTGTGCATGCTAGGTGAGCACTCGACCACTAACCCACATTCCCAGTCCTGTACAATTACTTACAGATAATAAAAACCTAATTAGGAAAGATTCCACCTTCCTTCAAGAGCCATTACGAGTTCCATGCTGCATCATAATGGTTAGTAATGACTTATTAAAAATAACACCCTGGGAAGTGTTCCACTTCCAGCCATTGACTATGGTGGCTGTTCCATAAACATATTTGGAAAATAATGTCACTGAAACCTTTTAAAAATGAAATAAAATACGGAATAAAAAGATTGCCGTGGGCTAACTCAGAAACACATAGAGTCCTTCACAGAGCAATGGCAGACAGGAACTTGAACTACCAAGCAGAAGTCGTGATAAGGTCTCAGCCCTTCAGACCTCATGGTCTTGTCTAAGGTTAAAACTTGGCATCTTTTTAAAATCCTATTTGTGCCAGGTACTGGTGGCTCACATCTGTAATGCTAGTTCCTTATGGGACTGAGACCTGAGGTTCTAGGTTCAAAGCCACCCTGAGTAGAAAGCCCATGAGACACTTATCTTCAGTTAACCCCGGAAACTGTAAGTGACATTGTGGCTCAAAGTGGTTGAGCATTAGAGCTCAAGGATACTGCCCAGACCCTGAGTTCAAGTCCCACACATGACCAAAAAACATGTGAACATCAATTTGTTTGGTTTTGAAACAATGTAAATAATTTCAGCTTGATGTCATTTAAAGTCCAAACCAAATGACTAACACTTCAGGAGACAAGAGGCAGTATCTCCACCCTACCCTGACTCAAAAGGCCTTGAAATTGAGTCATGACAAAATGTGTAAAAACAGCCAGTATAGGACAGGGTGGACTGGCAAATCCTCCTGTCACCACCTTGAAGCCAGGAGGCTGTTCAAGGAGATGGTGAGTGCTGTGCACTACCCTCACAAGAATAGATTCACACACAGGAACATCCTGTGGATGGCAAATGCAATGCCAATGTCAGTAATTTGGGGCTGAGCATCAGGGTGTTGCTGGGGCAATTGCTAAAGGGGTTTTGTGGAGCCTTGATATTCAGACTTCTAGAAATGTTCCTATACAAAATGTATGATGCCTATAAAGAGGACATTTGGATCCTAGGTATGCTTCTGTATGTGAGGACAACAGGAAAGTTGCTGTTTGAGGGGAGGAAGATGGCAGACATGGGTACACATCCTTGAGGCCAGGTACACAGCTCTCCTTTATCTATCTGCAAAGAGACATTATCTCCTTTCCAAACTGCTGACTGTGGATGTCAATCAGAAACCCATGGCTGGCTGTAGGTGTGGGGTTTGGCCTGCTTCTTGATGAGCCACTGCCCAGAAAGCTGGACCCCATTAGTGTCACAGTCCTATGGGACATGGGTTACAACATTGCTGACATTGAAAAGGCAATCCAGGACAGAGCGTTCAATGAAGCCATGGGTACCTATCTGGTCATCCAAGAAAACTCAAAAGGGAGTGCCAGAAGTGTGGAGTGGAAAATGATGCCTTTGGCTATTCCACTGTACCTCAACTCCTCAGGAACTTTCCACCAGCCCTCTCTCCATGAAGGAGAGTCAGCTTAGCTGCACAACTTAACACATTCAGTTTGTCCTCAGAAATTCAATTGCAAGTTGATGACAAACAGTTGCCTGAAGAGAGGCCAAAGTGCCAGTCTGCCTGTCCTTCCCCTCTGCTCCCCACACAGCTCCAGTACTAGCTTAACCTGGGGCCAGGATTCTTTTAGCTGGCTGAGCAGACTAGAGAGTTGGCACTTGGTGGAAAATGCCCTTCCCTCTGGACAGGCACAGGGGGAGGCCATAGCCTCCAGCTGGAATAAGTGATGGGGCTGGAAGAGCGTGGCTCACAGGATAGTCACCATTTTTCACACACTCCGCTACTGTTTGAAGGCCCCCAAAGTAATGTCCACAGCTTAAGAACAAAGCTGTTCCAGAGAAAGAGGTGCAGAACTCAACCACAGCACTAAGGTGTGGAAAAGCAGAGAGGTGTGGAATTGAAGAGCTGCAGGAGGGGAGGGAGTCATGCAGAATGTTCACACTGCTGTGTGCCCAGTATCCCCAGCAGAGGTCTCAGTCCAGCATAGCCAGGCTGAGTGACAAGTGCTAGGGGATTCCCCAGCTAGCATTCCTTCCAGTGAGAGGAGAGCTGACAGGGAGCTGACTTTTAAATGTTGAAAAGTAAGCTGAAAGGTGGCCTCAAGCTGTCTGTACCTTCTGAGCTTGGTGGATCCATCTCGATCCCTTACTTTCAAGTAATGTCACTTTATTAAGTAACTTCCCATTTGTCCCCTGAACACTAAGGTGTTTTTGTCCCAAATGCTGCAGCAGGTCATCATCTCACCTTCCAGATATGTTGCATGTTTTCCTACTTACTTGCCTAGTTTGTTTACTTAGGTTTAAAGTGTGGCCCTCGGGCTTCTTGGTATAGGAGCAGGGGGATCTGGGGGGAAGGTGGCATCCTGGCCTCGCTTCTCCTTGGGCAGTCTCTAGGTGACTGTGTACAACTATTTACACTGGCTGGGTCGAAGCTCAAGGGCTCATCTTCACTGGGAAAAGAGAGGGACCTGTCTCCATGCACCATGTCAGTAGTTTCTGCCCCAACTTTCCTCCATTTTAATGCAGTTTCTTGTGTGTTCTCTCTAAACCTAATTGCCATTCTAACATAATGCTATCATCCAAAAATCTCTTATTTCAGACTTACAGTAAAATAAAAACAGTAAATTTTAAAGACCCTATTTCCTATACAGATTACTTACAATTGCAACTGCCCTGGGAGTCCACATTTCTCTAAGGGGAATCAGAGTGCTGAGGGAGCTGAGTTTCAAATTTGAGAACATTCTGAGCAAACAGAGTCCCTGATTACACTGGAAAAATGTGTGAATTAAGCTAATTTTCTTTCCTTTCAGGTAGAGGTGGACAAACCTGTGAAGAAACAAGAGACCTGAAAAAGCATGGAGATATAGTGGTGTTTGTGGATGGACCAGGCCTGGGATGACTGTGTCTGCACATGAGCAGAAATTTGAATGAATCTGTCTCTCTGCCTCTGCTTCTGTGTCTCCTGTCTTTCTCTTTCAGTTTGCATGTGCATCACAGGTGCTCTTCCACTTGATTCCAACCTCCAAGCCTGCATTTCTATGGTCTGTTCTTGCTGGCTTTAAATGCACTGTTCTGGGTGTGAAGTTCTGGAATAGTTAGGATTTCAGACTAGAGCCATCCATACCTGGCAGGACTTTTGACATTGTTCATCTGGTGAGACACAGGTTGGTTTTTCTAATGTGGAAAAAGGGATTTATGTACTTATCTGGGGGACAGCTCTGTGAGGGACAATTTACAAATGGTTGTTGAAGGAAGGGCATGGTGGGATGGTGTGTAGAATTGACAGGGAGGCAAGGCATGTATATTGTTCAAGAGTGTCTGCACTGAGTGTTGGGATATCTTAGTTGAGATTCTAGGAGTCCCCTCAGAGGCCCCCAGGTGTCTCCCCTACTCCAGGGCACCATGCTTCAACATGGTGCTTCTGTTTTCCTGGCTTTTCTCTGCTGAAGTCTCTAAGCCTCATGATAAATAGCAAAGTACATTTTGTTCCCCTAGGGGATCAAGACTACTGGGAGAACTGAGTCTAAAATATTAGACCCTTCTGAACATCCAGAGCCCATTTTTAGTTCCACAAACTATATGAATTAAAACATTTCCCTTCCTTTCAGCTCCAGGTGGAGAATCCTTGGAAAGAGCAGCAAGATACATGAGAGAGTATGGAGATATATTGGTTCCTGTGGATTTACCCTGCTTGATATGACTGCATCAGGACATGAGCAGAAATTCGGTATGTTTGGATATGATCCATCACTGGATTATTTATGTTCCCTTCGCCAGGGGCATTAGATTTCCACATAGCAAGTGCTTTGGTCTGATGCTGCTTCGGCTGACAAGTATGTAATGGGGAAGGGTTGGGCACACCTGATCTTTGCTATGTGTGCCCAGGGGTCAGGAGGCTGAGCCTGCAAAGCAGACTGATGTGATTTGCAACAGCAGGTGGGCTATGACTCCTGTTGGATCAATGATCCAGCTCAGGGTTATTTGGGGAACAGAGCACAGCTAACAGGATGAGATTGTATTCCATTGAAAAGAAGCAGTGCAGACCAAAAGAGGGCAAAGGATGGGCACCTTCCTGATAGACAAGGTTGACACTGATGTGGAAGGAGAGCTGAGAGGGGGAAGATAAGGACTCCTGAATTCCACATGGAATTCCACTGAAGAGAGCGTGTGGGAAGGGAAATAGTGTTAATTTCCATATTTTCTCAGTCCTTTCCTTTTTTTCTTTTTGTTTATTGTGGGTATATATTTGTGAGTGTGTGCTGGTCCCAGCACTTGAACTGAGTGATTTTCTCTCTGTGTCAAAGCTCTTCTTTCTCCCCATTTCTGTTCCCCCTTTTTCCAGCTAACTTCCCTCCAGACCAGTCTCTGCTTTCCCTCTTCTACTTTTCCTCTTCTCGTTCCTCTTCTCTTTCTCTTCTCTTCCCTTCTACCTTCCTCTGTCCTCATGAATCTGTCTTTTTCTTTCCTGCCTCTCTAGATCTTTCTCTTTGAGTTTTCATGTTCATAACCGGTGCTGTACCACTTGAGTCACACCTCCAAGCCAAGATTTTTCTAGTTAATTTAAAATGAAGTCTGCTCAGGTTGGCTTTAACTGTGATCTCTAGGTGTTAGCTTCTGGAGGAGTTAGGATTACAGGTATGATCCACCACCATCAGCAACACTTTGATCTTGTTATACTGGCATAGCACAGGATGGCTTCTCTGATGTGACAAAAGTGATTTGTGTAGTTATCTGAGGGGTGTGAGGGACACCTTGAAAATGGTTGGTGAAGGAAAGGTGTGGTGGGCTGCTGTGCCGAATACACAGGATGAGAAGGACGTGCACAATTGAAGGTTGTGAACACTGAGTGATGTCCTATCTGGGTAGAGATTCTGTGAGTTCCCAGAGTCTCCCAGGTAACATCCCTTTCCCCAGACATTGGGCATGGTGCTTCCTCTCCCCTTCAGTTCCCATGAGAAGACTCTAAGCCTCATGGAAGAATAGCAGAGTCCTGTTTTTGTTCTTGGGGTATCAGAGTGCTGGGGAGCAGCATTCTGAACATCCAGAGCTCATTTTTGAATCACAGAAATGTATGAATTAAAATAGTTTTCCTTCCTCTCAGCTAGAGGTGGAGAAATCTGTGAAGTAGAAGAAACCTAAGAAAGTATGAAGATATAGGATGGACCCTGCCTGGGATGACTGCATCTGGACATGAGCAGAAGTTGGGTAAGATTGGATGTGATCCTCCACCTCTGGGTTATTAGTGTTGATTCAGCCAGGCACATTAGGTCTGCACACAGAGGCAGTTGTTGAGGGCTGATGCTGCCTTTGGTGACAAGTGTGGAATGGAGGAGGTAGGCCTTTATTATGTGTACACTGGGATCAGGAGGCTAGGCCTGCAGAGAAGATTTGCAGCAAGAGATGGGCTTGGGGCTCCTGGTGGATGAGGAGTCCAGGTCAGAGCTATTTGGGGTACAGAGTTCAGCAAACAGAATGAGATGTGATTCTGGTGAGAAAAGCATTGAGGGCCACAAGAAGACAAAGATGGGTACCTGGTAAATGACAGGATGCACACTAAATCTAAAGGAGAAATGACAGGAGCCAGGTTATGAAGGGAGCTGAGGACTCCTGAATTCCACATGGACCAGTGTTCGGTGAAGAGGGTGGGTGGAAGGTAGTTCATTTGATATCCATGATGCCTCCATGCCTTTTTTCCCTTTTTGTTCTTGTGTGTATCCTTGTGCTGGTACTGGGGGGATTGACCTCAGTCATTTTTTCTTATTCTGTTTCCTTTTCTTTCTCCTTCCTCTCTTCCCTTTCCCCACATTCCCTCCTCTACCATCTCTCTTCCTTTGTTTTCTTTCTCCCCATAACTTTGCCTATTCTGCTTCCCCTATCCCACTTCTTGTTCCTTTCATGCACACTTCCACTCTCCTTCTCTTCCTGCTCTTGAATCTGACTCTGACTCTCTCTGGTTTCCCCTCCCTCTCTCACACTTTCTCTTTTTCAGCTTGCATGGTCATGGCTGGTTAACTATCACTTGAATCACACCTCCAGACTTGCAAACCTCCAAATAGTCAGTCTGCAAAGCTCCAAAGGGGAAAGCTTTTCCTTTTTATTCCTTCCTCCTCCTGTATCTGCCTCTGCAGTGTCCTGTCCACAGGCCACAGGCCTCTTCACAGGCCAGCCCTGATCTGCTCTGTTCTGATAGGAGCCTCTTGCTGTCTGTCTCTCCCCAGCCCCCGCTCCTCAGCACAGACAGACTATATATAGCCTGGGCCCCTCCCCCACTCCAACAGCTCTAACAGTTTCAACCTCCACTCATGCCCTGGCCCCACGAAGCTCACTGTCCCATCCCTTCTTGACCCCACCCCCCTACCTCCTGCTACAGCTAGGCACAGGGGAACAATGAGTTCATCATGTAGGGGGAGGCAGATGCCTTTGGAACTGCTTTTTATTACACTACCACTACATGATAGCTCCAGGCCTGCATTTTTCTAGTTAAGTGAAGATGGAGTGAGTGTTCGAGTTCCCATAAAGGCTGCTGGGATAGTTAGGATGACAGGAAGAGCCTCCAGCATCAGGAAGTGAATTTGACTTTGTTAGTCTGCTGTGGCATACTTTGGTTTCTGTGTTGTTATGAAAGGGATTTGTGTACTTATATGTGAGGCACAGCTGTGTGAGGGACACCTTATAAATGGTTGTGGGAGAAAGGGGGTGGTGGGCTGGTATACAAATTGATAGGGAGAGAGGGAGGGACATGTGCACTGTACAAGAGGGTCAGCACTGAGTGTTAGCTTATCTTGGTAGAGAGCCAGTGAGTCCCCAGAGAGGTCACCAGCTGACACCCCTTCCCAAGAGCACCAGGCTTTGTGCATGGTGCTTTACCTTGGCAGTTCACAGGGAAAGACTATTGGCCTCATGGAAGAATAGACCCTAATTTTTCTGCTGGGAGAACCAGCGTGCTGATGAGGGAGCTGATGTTCAATAGTCAATCATTCTGAACACCAAGAGTCCATTTTTGGAATCACAAAGTGTATATATTAAAATATACTCCCTTTGGTTCAGCTAAACCTGGTGAAATATATGACGGAACAGGAGACCTGAGAAGCCATGGAGATATAGTGGTACTTGTGGATTGATGGGGCCTGGATGGACTCTGCCTGTAGACACATCCTGCCTGGGCTAACTGCATTCCCATATCAACAGAAATTCAGGAAGATTAGATATGAGCCTTCACCACTGCCATATTTGTGTTGCTTCAGCCAGGACATTAGCTTTGCACAGAGAGGCTATGCGGAGGGCTGATTCTGCCTTTACGTGACAAGCATGTGATGGGGAGGAGTTGGGCAGACTTGGCCTTTGCTACGTATGCACTGGGAATAGGAGGCTGAGCCTGCAGAGCAGACTGATGAGATTTTCAGCAGGAGGAAGGCTGGGGCTTCATTGATCCAGCTCAGGGATATTTGAGTAGCAGTGATTCCCTCAAAGAATGGATGGGATTCTAGTGAGAGAAGCAATGAGAGTCACAAGATGGCAAAGATGGGTACATGGTGAATGACAGGGTACACAGTAATACTAAAGGAGAAATGACAGTAGAAATGAAGGGAGCTGAAGAATCCTGAATTCCATGGAGTGTTCGAGTTGGGGCCAGTGTTAAGTGAAGAGGAGGGATGGGAGGGAAGTACTATTGATATCACTATTTATCAGATTTTTCCCTTTTTCTTTTTTTTTTTTTTTTTTTTTTTTTTTTGTCAGCCGTGGGGCTTGAACTCTGGGCCTGGGCGCTGTCCCTCAGCTCTTCAGCTCAAGGCGAGCGCTCTACCACTTGAGCTACAGCGCCACTTCCGGTTTTCTAGTGGTTTATTGGAGATAGGAGTCTCACGGTCTCTCCTGCCTGGGCTGGCTTTGAACCGCGATCCTCAGATCTCAGCCTCCTGAGTAGCTAGGATTACAGGCGTGAGCCACCAGCGCCCAGCTCCCTTTTTCTTTAGTTGAGTGTGTGTATGTGAGTGTGTGCTAGAGCTGGGGCTTGAGGTCTGGGCATTTTTTCTTATTCTCTGTTTCATTCACTTCACTCTCACCCCTTTTTCCTCCTTTCCCCCATCATCTCCCTTCCCTCCTCTTCTAACCTATACCATCTCCTCCTCTACTTCCTCTTCCCCTCATCTTCCTCTCCTCTCTCCCTTCCATTACCTTTCTCTTTCTTCCTGTTCTTGAATTTCTCTAAGACTTTTCACACAAGGCTAGAACTCCACTACTTAGAGCCACAGTGTCACTTGGTTTTCTGATGGTTAATTAGACCTGTCTCACTTTCCTGCCAGGGCTGGCTTTGAACCAGGTCCTCAGAGCTCATCCTCCTGAGTAGCTAGGATTTCAGATGTGAGCCACCAGAACTCAGCTAGAGGTGAACTTTTCATTCAATCCTGACCTCCTGCACATGAACTGCAACACAGAAGTGCTTTTCTGTCATACCTCCATTCAACATTCCACATTCCTCTATCTCTTGTGCAACATTCCTATATTCCTCTTTGCACCTTCTCCAAAGTCATCTAAATCAAATTATTAGGTACTCTCTCAATTTTTCAAAGCACTAGCTAGCATTCCCATTCACTAGCATCCCCTTTCATGTAGTTATTTGCTAGAAAGTAAAAGCTTTGAGTCTAAGTGGCTTTGCTATTTCTTGAGAAAATATCTATCAATTTGGTTATCCTAAACACTGTACTGAATGAATGAAAATATCATTCGACTTGGTGATAGAAACTTTGAGATTGAATCTCAATTTCTCTAGAATCTGATCACAGCCTAATCTGCCACTGGAACATCCCTGAAAATTTCCTAGAGGTGGTAATTTCCTTTCCAGGCATTCTATCAGAAGTCTCACCTTATGGTAAATATACAAGTTTGCCAACACCATGAAAAAAGCAGTTGGTTTCAACCTCCTCAGTGAGAGGGGGAAAACACACTTGAGTTTTATTGCAATCCCTCCTTTATTGTGCAGAAGTGGGAGAAAAGGATAGTTGTTACTGAAATACTGTCCTATGTAAGAAGACAAGCAGGACTCTAAACAGTTATATCAGACCTTGAATCTAAGGCACTGGTAGCTCACACCTATAATCCTAGCTACTTGGGAGGCTCAGATTGTCAAGATCAGGGTTCCAGGCCAGCACTGGCAGAAAATTGGGAGATGTTGGCTCTTGGGGCATATACCTCCTGTCTAAGCTACAATATGAGGCTTAAAATAGGGAGATTCAGCTGGGCGCCAGGGCCTTAGTACACTTGCAATCCTGGCTATTCAATAGACCTAGATCTTAGGATGGTGGTTTAAAGCCAGCCCAGGCAGGAAAGTCTGTGAAACTCTTATCTCCAATTAACTACACCGAAAAAATCCAGAAGTGGTACTCTGGCTCATGTGTTAGAGTGCTACTCTTGAGCAAAAGAACCTTGGGTACTAGGCCAAGGCCCAAGAGTTCAAGCACCAGGAACAGAAAAAAAAATCACTCATTCCAGTGCATTACAGACAGGTAATAAGACTCAAACATAAAATAGTAAAATCCAAAGCCAGTTGCCAGTGGCTCAGGCATGTTACCCTAGCTAGTCAGGGGGCTCAGATCCTTGGATTGAAGTTGAAAAGCAGCCTGGGCAGGAAAGTCTGTGAAACTATTATCTCCAATAAACTACTCAGAAAAAGCCAGAAGTGGTACTGTGGCTCAAGTGGTAGAGTACTAGCCTTGAGCTAAAAGGCTCAAGGACAGCAACCCAGGCCCAGAGTTCAAGCCCCAGGACTGACCAAAAAAAGAAACAAACAAACAAAACAAACTAGTAAACAGTGCAGAAAGCCACACTTCTCCAGACCTGAAGAAAACTTATAAGACTTAAAAAGTATCTGAAGAGAAAATAAAAAGGCCAATAGACACATGAAGAAATATTCAACTTCTCTAGCTATAAAAGAAATGCAAATTATTACAACATTGAGATTCCACCTTACCCCAGTTAGAATGGCTATTATCAAGAAATCTAATAACAACAGATGCTCGAGGGGATGTGGCTAGAAGGGAACCCTACTGCATTGTTGGTGGGAGTGTAAACTTGTTCAACCACTTTGGAAAGCAGTATGGAAGTTCCTCAAAAGACTTCACATAGAGCTCCCCTGTGGCCCAACAATCCCACTTTTAGGCATTTTCCCAAAAGAGAACAAACAAGGCCATAGTAAGTCTACTAGCACAACTCTGTTTATTGCAGCATTATTCACTATAACTAAATATGGAACCAACCCAGATGCCCATCAATAGATGAATGGATCAAGAAAATGTGGTGGTATAGATATACAATGGAATTCTTTGCCTCTGTCAGAAAGAATGACATTACCCCATTTGTTAGGAATGGAAAGACTTGGAAAGAATATTAAGTGAAGTAAGCCAGGCCTAAAGAAACATAGGTCCCATTGTTTCCCTTATTTGCAATAACTAGTGTATGTCTAGGACAAGCAGAAAAGGTCAAAAACTATACATATAACCATATAAGATGATTCTAAGCGAAAGAGAGAGAAACAAAAGGTTTTACCTTTGTTGTTGTTTTTAATGTAATTATAATAGATTACATGATTTTTTTTGTTTCATTTGTATGTTCTTCCCCCACAGTATAACCCCATTTTTCACTGCATTTGATTCCGGTGTCCTGCATCTTGTATATACATTTTTCTAATTTGGAGTGGGATAGGGAAATAACAAAATGCTGAAATAAGGATAAATATATATAAGACACTATATTGAAAATGAACTTTACAACTTGGGTGGTGGGGAGGAAAGAAGTGGGGTAGGAGAAAAATTAATGAGGGGGTAAAAATGCTCCATAGAAAATGTAGTCATTACCTTAGTGTAAACCCCTCTATACAGTATCTTTACAATAAAAATATTTTTAAGCCAAACTTTCTTTTTTTTTTTTTTTAAGTGCATGTGGTGGCTCATGCCTGCAATACAATAGTAGTAGATGGAGATCAGGAGGATATGCATGATTCAAGGTCAATCTTGCCAAAAAATAAAAATAAAAATAATTTTTAAAAGAAACTAGAAAGACCCCATATAAACAAAAAACCTCCCATCTTTGAGAAAAGCATTAGTAGAATTATCATGGCACAGGCCAGCCATAAGGTCTTCCTGAAAAATAACTAAAGCAAAAGAGACTGGGTACATGGCTCAACTTGTAGGCAAATAAGTGCAAGGCCCTTAGTTCAAATCCCAGTTCTGTCCAAAAAAGAAAAAGTATCCTTGTTATCAGATCAATATTAGTATTTGGGGGACAGGCCATCTAGCTGAGGCCAGAGGCACCAGGACTGGAGGGGGAGGAGAGCAGCCAGGAAGGCTAGCAAGATGCTACCTTCCAACTCCAGGAAGAAGCTCCCCCAGGCCAGGTAGGTGGGAGGGGTGTGTCGGGTGGGAGGGGCACGGGAGAGTGGGCCGGCACTCACTAGGACACGACCCCCCCCCCCCATGCCTCACATCACAGCTCACTCCAGAGTTTGCCCCCACCCTCACCCCAGCACCAGGGCCAGAGAAAGAAAGCTAGGGGCGGGGCTTCGCGGGGACACATCCCCACCTTACATCATAGTCATAGCATCTCTCCCTGGATTCCCCTTCCTGTCCCGCCCCCGCCTACCATAGTGAGCTTTTTCTGCGCGGAATTTCCAATGCTTTGGATCTGACCCTGCGCGTGGGCCCACGGGTACGGGGGCGGCGCGTGGGCCGGGCCAGCAGAAAGCAGAACATACCAGGCTGTCTGCTCGCTGTGGCCTGGCCCCACCTGTAATCCTGGGACTCCTGAAGAAGAGGAGGAGGATCCAGAGATCCTGTCCCACCCGGGGAGAAGGTGGAGAGCCTGGATTCCCAAGGCTTGCGCGGGAAAAGCCCCGGACCTGGGGGATTGAGGCACTTGGAAGGGCGTTGGGAGGGGCAGGAAGGTGAAGGTGCATGGTTTTTTGGCAGGCCCCGCAGTCCGGCCCGGTGACCTTTTGGCCTGTGAGTGCGCCTGCAGAGAAGCAGGTCAGCAGGTGCTGCAGGGACCGGTCCTTCAGCCCTGTGCTGGGTGAAGCTTCCAGAGGAAGCACAGCTGTGAGGCCTCTGCAAGTTCAGAGCTTGGGATGACCTCGGGTCATGTTTACATCGGGTTTGTTTACAGCTATCTTTTTAGTCTTTATTCACCAAAGACAGTGTTTATGGTTAGACTATGAGGAAATCAGATCTTAAAAGAATTGCATAAGGAAATGTTCTTGGTCCGATTCCTTTGCTCAGAATAATGTATTTTAAAATTTAGGCTGTGACGGAATCACCACTTCTTCCCTGTTCATTGCTGATGATGCATCATTTTTATCGTATCCAGTTGTTAGCTGTCGTTTTTTTTGTTGATATGAATAATGCTGTGATAGGCATTTTTAAATTCTATTTTTTCTATAGTTAAGCAGTTGTACAAAGGAGATTCAATTTAACACATCAGTTTGTAAGTACTATGCATCTTGATCAATATCACCTCTTCCATAGTAGTCCCCTAAATGTAATAAACATTTATATTCAAAGAAGGTAATAAAATGGACTTTGTTTTAGGTGAAATATGATATATCTGAAAGAAAGGATGTCAGTTCTGACTTTTCAAATGCTGATGAGTTGTCTTATCTCAGACTTGATTCTTTAATTCATAAGATTAGATTGTTTTTATGTCCTAAATTATTATTTATTTCATGCTAAGTCGTTTTCTTTTACTGCCTTTGTTAGGTGAATTTTTAGCCTGGGTTGGCCTTGAACCACAATTCTTCAGAACTCTGCTTCTTCCCTAGTTAGGAGTGATTATATGTATGAGCTACTGTGTCCAATCAGAAATGTCTTTTTTGTCCCCTTGTCAATTGCAGGGCTTGAACTCAGATCCTGGGTACTGTCCCTGAGCTTCTATGTTCCCATAGCTAGCACTCTACCATTTGAGCCATAGCACCACTTCTGGTTTTTGAGTGGTTAATTGGAGATAAGAGTCTCCTGGACTTTCTTGGCTAGCCTGGTTTGAACCATGACCCCCAGATATCATCTGCCTGAGTAGCTAGGATGACAAGTGTGAGCCACTGGCACCATGCTTTTTTTTTTTCCCTCCTACTTGTAGTTGTACTTGAATGCAGGGTCTGGGACTGTCCCCTAGCTTTTTCACTCAAGGGACTCTACCACTTGAGCCACAGCTTTATGTCTGACTTTTTGGTTATTAATGGGAGATAAAAAGTCTCAAGGACTTTCCTACTCAGGCTGGCTTTGAGTTGTGATCCTCAGATCTCAGTGTCTTGAGTAGCTAGGATTATAGACATGATCCACAAACTTAGCTCCA